>NC_058130.1:411812106-411967106 GCF_016433145.1 Gracilinanus agilis
GGATTTATGGTAAAGATGCTACCCACATTCAGAGGAAGGACAGCAGGAGAGGAAACATATAGGAAAAACAACTGCTTGAATGCATGGGTCGGGGTGGACATGATTGAGGGTGTGGACTCGAAACTACCACACCAATGCAACTACCAACAATTTGGAAATTGGTCTTGATCAAGGACACATGACAAAACTAGTGGAAATGTGCATCGGCCATGGGTGGGGGGAGTGTGGGGGGCGAAGGGGAAAGGAGGAGCATGAATCATGTAACCATGTTAAAAATGAATATTAATAAATGTTTAGAAAAAAAGAGAGAGACATAAAATCTAGGAATGAAGAGATAATACATTCAGAGTTCTTTGTCTTGGTAAGACCACATCCTCAGTATGATAACGAGTTATGGATGCTACAGATTAGGAACAGCATCTTGAAAATGGAAAGTCTCAAGAGGAGTAGCACAAAGAAGTATTAGGAAATATAGCCAGGAAAAGAGAAAACTTAGAGAAGCATGATTGCTTTGTTAAAATATTTGAAGTACTGTCATGTGGAAAATGAATTCACCTTTTTTTTTTTTTCTATTTAATTCCAAATATCAAAATCAGGAACAATTGTAAGTTGAAAGAAGTAAATTTAGAAATATCAAGGAAAACAAACAAGCTAACTTCCTAATAATCATCAATAGATAAAATGGACTTTCTCAGAAAATAATGGATTCTACTTCTTTGTATATTTTCATGTATGAACATCTTCTACCATTTGTCTGGTATACTTTAATGCTTTTTTTTTTCTTGTTTCAAGTATGGATTGTATTAGACAGCAGCAGAGGAAAAAAATGGAGGCTTGATCAAAACTGAATCCTCTTTCTTTGGATCTTCCTCATCTAAGGGGCTTCCTTATCAGAGGTTTGTCTTTGGTAGCAGTTTGGATAGGTACATATTCATATGTTCCTTTTTCCCCAATTTTAATTTTGATTTTACACCCAGAGTCTTTAAGAGAACAACCCAAACAGCAAATAAAGTTCAGCTATTTGTCGTGATAACTTCCTTTTTAAACTTTATATTTTTTCTTTTTAAGGTAAGTTTTCAGTTGTGTAATGTCTTAGTCATAACCATGTAAGATTGGAAGCTGTGTATTACCCAAGATCCCTATGTATACTTCAATTAAACTTTATCTGCTACTTCTTATGAGCTACCCCTGTTCTCTGACTGAATCTGGTAAGACTCAGAATATTTCCAGCATCCGGGGAAAAGTAAAGTTTCTTGTTAGAAGCCAATTGGGTCATTTGTTATTTTCTCTGGGGGGAAGTAGCAGATGGACTTGGTACCACAGATATTCTTAGATGTCAAAAACTCTAGGTTCTAATGAACATTCCACTCATTTCTGAGCTGTACTTTCAGCAGTGAATATCTATGCTACTGACTCTTTTTTGTTGCATTTTCTATTTGGATTTTTGCCAGTGTTTTGCTTTTTGAATTTCATTTAGAAGCTTTGAAACTCGGAATCCCCATTTTAGTGTTGATACAACTATAATATACTCTGTAAATGTGAGTTATTTTTATCTCTCACTCATTTTCTCTTCTGTTATGCCAAATAGGGCCTCAGAAACATACTCCTATACTTAAGCCTGAATAAAATTGGGCAACTCATTCCCTCCCCCCCAAATGACTCAGTTCCCACATGAATTCAGTAAGGGTATTGAACCAGATCTTCACAGGAATTCTAAATTATGTAATTCATAGTCTTCAAAATTATTTTATAATAATCTCTTAAACTTGGCTCCTTTTACACTTTTTATCATACTCATATATGTTACCTGGTTCTCCCCTTTGGAACTCCTCCTCATCAAAAATAAAATAAAATAAAAATAAAAAACAAACAAATGAAACAACTTAGCCTTCAGCTTTATTACAACTCTCCAGATAATTGAAGATCTTGAGGATGATACCCCTCCTTCAACTAGTCTACTCTGCTTTTGGGCAAAGCACTTAAATCAGATCTCCTACAGTTTCTACATAACTGTTTCTATTTCTGTCTTCTGAAACCAAGGAAGATCAAACAAATCCCTTTTGCACATTCCCTATCATTCTATCTAAAAAAAATAAAAAATAGATTAACTTGTGATATATGATATTTGCTGATTTCTGAGATTCAAATACTCACACCAAAAATGCTGAACAATTTCCTCTCTCAAGCTAGTTTGAGCTGTCTCTGTGATATATCAATACAGGAATATATATGATATAAAGCAATATATTGTATATATATATATGTCACTATACATATGTATATATCTACATATATAGTTAGAATATACAACATAATAAATAATGTTGTAGAAAAGTACAAACCACACTTTTTTTTTCTTCTGCAGGGTGCATGTAGGGAAGTACAAACATTTTCCTTCGTCCAGCCTTGTACTCTTGTTATGCCTCTCTCATTCTTCCTAATAATTTGACTAGCACTGACAAATATTAGGTCAGAAATCATATCTTTAAGTCTTTTTTTCCCCCAGAACCATGAGATTTAATTCATCTAAATCAAAGTTCCTTACTTCTCTAGCTATTAAACTTAACTTTATTTAACTTGAACCTTTATTTCAATCTATTGAAGTAATTATAGATTTTATACTATCAGCAAAATGTTAAAAAATTCTCCCATTCATATGTTATCAGTCATTTTGACAACATATTATCATTGTTTTCATCAAGGTCACTGATAAAAGTGTTAGCATATACTATAGAATGGTTATCAAATCTTCAAGTGATTCAAAGATGGAAAAAATTGCTAACATGTTGGTTGATAGTAATAGAATCTATACTTTCAAGATGTTATCAATGCACTAAATAATCTTTGGGTTCAGCTATTTATCCAGTTTCAAATATATCTCTCTGCATTATCAACTACGTCTTGGTGAATCATCTAAATCCTACAGTATAAAGAAAGAGTTTGTTAAATATTTTACTGAAATATTTCTTTTATGAGCAGTCCATAAATCCACCCCTCTTTCCCCAAATCATGTACATAGTAATTTTGCCATCTTATGGACTTCTATTAAATATACTCCCAAATTTAACCTTTTATCATGTACTGTTTAAGACATTTCTGCTATTTACTTTTGATCAGATTTAAATCACTTAAAAAAACGTCTTTATCTTAGAAATGATACTAAGTATTGGTTCTAAAATAAAAGAGCAGCACAGTTTATGCAATTGGGGTTAAATGACTTGCCCAGGGCCACAGAGCTAAAGAGTATCTGAGACTAGATTTGATCTCATGGCTTTCTGACTACAGGATTGCCTCTTCAAATTTTATTTTCTTGTTTAATTTTTCACATATTTTATCTTTTTTCTGTAAGTTGATTATTAACTCAGGAAAGACATATTGAAATAAATTATACTGTGTCACCGACAGATATTTGTCCTTAAAGTCAAGAAGACATGGGTTTAATCTCTGACTCTTGCATTTCCTAGGAGAGGGTTTTGCAAACCACTGTAATTTAAATCTCTATTGATTTGCCTTGGGAAAGAGGGAGGATGACAAATGCTAAAAACAGAATTGGTAGGAGTTAAGTTAGATGGAAGTCATGATGCTGGATTTGCTTACTTGGAGAGGAAAGCAATATTATCTATATGTCTCAGGCTATAGAGTCACAAGTAGAAGCTGGACAGCATTTGGACTGAATAATATAGATAAGTCTATACCCAAAAATAGCAAAATCTGTCTATATGTGTTTTAATTTAACTTTCAATGTTTCTGAATGGAACAGTTTGACTGAATTGGACAATTCATTCAGACAAACCTGTTCAATACATGCAAAGAGCCAATTTCCCTTAAGATACATATAAAATAGAACTGCTTCTCTTCAGACCTCCCAGGGATGCTGTGAATGTTGAGTAATTAGATGATATTTGTAAAGTACAATGAGCTATGCATGAAGATGTATTTAATGTAAATATAAAACCATATAATTAAAACCTTGCTTACTGAAGAGTATAATACCACAAATTCAAAAGCAAGACTCTTTCTCCACCCTAGCTTCTAACTTACCTAAAATAATTCAACTGCAACAAGGCATTGTTTGGAAACAGACAGCTTAGGAATTGTAGTATTTCATATGTTTGACATATTGTTATATGCTATTCCAAATCTCTGGTGATTTTTATGAAAGGGAATTTAAGGGCTCAGGAATTTTCAGAAGTGTTAGAATACAAATGTGGATGTTGTAGCATTTACATTAGTTTTGCATAATCCCATTAATAGTGAATACAGATGTGGTAGCTCTAATGGTTAAGATTCTTGCCATCTCCCCCTCCGAATTGATTTATACTGCTTCCACCAGAAGATAGGCAGCATTTAGAAAGGAGGACCATTCTATACTTGTCTTTTGGGTGTTTTTATCCATTCTTCCACATTTTGTTTAATCTTCTTTCTTTTTACTTTTTTCTCTATACACCTTTTCTCTTTAAGTAAAATGAAATTTATTTGGTTCTGTGACCATGTTCACATTTTATAAAGTCTTTTCAATTCATCTACTATTAACATTTTGGATATCAGTTTGGTCCTTATAGACTAAATTCACACAAGATTAGTGGCAGCAGACTTCTTAGTTGGATACCAATTTATTCCTTTTATTTTACACATGAGATAAATAAGTCAAAGAATGGTGTCTTGCCCAAGGTCAGAGGTAGTGATTTCCAAAAGTGGAACTAGGACCCAATATAAAATCATATGAATGGAACTAAAGGGGGCATCAGAAATAACCTAGTACAACTTCCTTATTTTATAAAAGAAAAAAAAATCCAAAAGATTAACCACTTTAGTGAAGTCCACAGAAATAGTAAGTGTTCAAAATGGGGCTTTAAGAAAATATTCCTTTAACTTCAGAACCAGTGCTCTTTTTATACTAAAGAGAGTTGATCTAGAGCCTCTCTGTGGCATCTCTCTCATTCTAATTTAAAGAATGGTAGACATGCTTGGATTATTATGATAGTTTTACTGTCATTGAGGATAGTAGGATTTTCTATTTGGAGCTTGAATAGCAGTTAGAGACTTTCTAGTCCTGAGATTCTTAACCTTGTTTTGCATCATATTCATTTGGCAGATAGGATCCTTGAAATTCTAAAGGAAAGTAATTATATTAAGATGCAGTAATAAAAGTATTAAAAAAGTTTTGTGTATTCCATGTTAAAAGCTGTGATGAATACATTTCCAAGAGACAGGATTCTATATGAAAAATACTATTTATTGACTAGGCTAGTAATAATGAATAAATTAATAGTCAATGCTTATCTCAGTAATCAAAGACAAAGATGAAGGATCTTGGGTCATCATAAATGAACCTGCTATTTCTGTGACAGTTCATTATTTGACTCTCCCTTGAACATCAAAAGACAGCTTTAATTAGAGGACCTTAACAAGAGGGAGAGCTAAGAACTCTTAGACACTCCTATGTTATTTCATCAGTGGTGGGGCACTGTGAGCAAAGCCTGGTGAAAATATACCTTATTCTGGACAGCTTTCACCTTTATGAGTCAAGTCATTTCATATCTCAATGCAGGAGATCATGGGCAGAAGCTCATTGTCCCTGGGAAGTGTCTGGTTTAGGTTAGATTGTGTTACAGAGAAGACAGAACTCAAGTTCCCAGAGAGAGAGGACCCATCCCAATTTAGCTGATGCCTTAGAGCAGGGATGCAATGACATATCTAGGATTATCAGAGAAAGGGTATCTTTTATTGTCAGAGATAACCTTTTGACAGAGAAGGGAATATTACAAATTGATTTTAATAATAAAATTATACAATATAAAAACTAATTTTGCTCATTACCTTGGATCTAGTCCAAGCTTCTCATTTTATAGATGAGATAACTGAGGTCCTGAGGGGTTAGCTAGTTTGGATGAGGTCATATTCTAATATGACAGAGTCAGGCTTCTCTGATTACAGATCTAAGATTTTTTTTTTCTCACTGCAGTTTTCTCCTACATATTACTAACAAAGTAGTAACACAATATTTTGGCATTTCACCTATAATCCCATTTTCCTACCAACCTGCAATGTTTCCATACTATCTAACATTAAAATCATGCTTTTCCACCAAATTTTCAAGGCCCTCCACAGTCTTCTTCCAGCCCAACTAAATAGCCTTATTTTCTCTTAGACCTCAAGAAAGCCTCCTAACTCTTTCAAAACATATCATCCTAAACTTTATCTCTGTACCTTTGTTCATGTCTTCACTGCCTGAATTCCTCTCTCCTTCATTTTCAAACTATTTGAATTTTACCAAAATTTCAAGACTTTCTCCATATTTTAGAGATATTGTGAGGCTTGTCACAGCTCTAGCCTACACTGATTCTTTGTAGGACTTGGATTTAAGACTATATTGCTTAGCCTCTATTTTATTTGCACGTGCATTGGTTATATACATATTATGTATATATATATCTGAAGCCAATACATAAGCTTAGATATTCCTGTGACACTAGGGTGTAAGCATTCCAGACTTGCAGAGATTTTTCTTCAAAATAGTACTATGAAATAATGAGATAATATGATTATTATCCTCATTTTAAAAATTAGGAACCTGAAGTTGAAGAAGTTAAGTGATTTTTCCTAACCATATAGCTAGAAAGCTCTTGAAGTAGAATTTGAATCCTAGTTTTCTAAACCCAACTCTAAAACTCCATTCACATGTACCACATTTTGAAAATACAGTGAAAATTGGAAGAGATGAAAGATACATATCCATTTCATTTGCCCAGTCTTGTCAGATTCCTTGTGATCCTATTTGGGGTTTTCTTGGCAAAAATACTAGAGTGGTTTGTCCTCTCATTTTCTAAGGCAAACAGGGTTGAGTGACTTTCTGAGGCTCATATAGTTAGTAGTGCCCAATGCAGATTTCCAAACTCAGGTCCAGAACTTTATCCACTGTGCCACCTAGCTGCCCAGCCATATTCATGGTATTTTGGTAATCTTTTAATATTTATGGGGAAAACCTATAAAGTAAGAAGATTAAATAAAATAAGATAGGATTTGTAGAAGAGTAAACTCAGCACTATTTTCTTCATTGCTTGATTATGGTATCCTCAGTTTAAACTTCTTCCAGTAACACTTATTGGTCATAATATTCACTGCAAAGTTGGAATCTCCAGAGAACTGAAAAGTGACTATCAGTCCAATTCTCACACTGACATAACCTTGTTTCTATCAAAGTAATTTTATATCCATAATCTAATTTTATCATCAAAGCAATATGTTATATTAGGAAAGTAAGAAAGGCTGTTAATAGAACCCAATTTTATCTTTAGACCAGTGTCCATACCTCCACTGTCATACCTTCCTTAAATATCAGATTAATGTGGCTTCTGAAAACTATTATAATACATCATAATAATTGTTTCTTGTAAATATTAATTGAATCAATATCTTAGAGATTATAGAGTCTTAGAGGTCATCTGTTTTTTTTATTTTATTTTTATTTTTTAAAACCTTTAACTTCTGTGTATTGGCTCCTTGGTGGAAGAGTGGTAAGGGTGGGCAATGGGGGTCAAGTGACTTGCCCAGGGTCACACAGCTGGGGAGTGTCTGAGGCTGGATTTGAACCTAGGACCTCCCATCTCTGAGCCTGACTCTCTGACATTGACACTGAGCTAACCAGCCACCCCCAGAAGTCATCTATTATAAGCTGTCTTATTGTTGAGGACAGCAAGATTGCACAGTGGTTAGAGCACTGGGCTTAGTATGAGGAAGACTCATCTTCATGAATTCAAATCCAGTCACAAACACTTAACTAGGTGTGAAAGTTACTTAACCCTATCTTCTTCAGTTCCTCATCTGTAAAATGAGTTAAGGAAGGAAACGGCAAACCATGTTTGCATTTTTGCCAAGAAAACCTCAAAATGGAGTCAGGAGTAGTCATACATAACTGGAAATGACTAAACAACAACAAATTGTAAACTATACTTAAACAAAAAGACTCCTTATTAGATACCTCAAAATTGTTTATCTGGCTTTACTGTCCCACTATGTCTGGAGACAATTCATTCCTTTTTTGAATAATTCTAATTTGTTCATTATATTTACCTTATCTAGACCTTTGTGTCTTGTTTTGTTTCTTTTTGAAAAGCAATTCTTCTGGGTATTCATCTGAGCATGTACTCAGAGTTTAAGCAGAGCAAGTCTATTTTTTCCTCCATATTACAGCCATTCTAATAGTTGACTTCTATTGCATCTCCCTTACGACATATTCTATACATTAATACCCTGGTTCTTTCAACTGATCAAATCAATATTACAAGAACATTTACCAAATTTGTTGCCTTGCTTTGATCACTTTTTCATATAGATGTCCAGAACTGAACACTATATTCCATCTATTCTGTGAACATAAAAAAATATGGAGAGATTAATAATTCTCCTTCAGTTTTAAATACTATGACTTCAAGGAAGTTTAAGCTGTGATTTGCTTTTTTTTTAACTATCACATAAAACTTTTGAATATTTAGTTTGCATTAAAATTAAAAAGCAACAAATCTTTTCAGATAATCTTCAGGGTAACTATGCCTGTACCATCTTAGAACTCCAGAGAAATTTTTGTGTACTCAAATGTGATTGTGTTTCTTCTTATAAAATAACTTGTTAAATGGAATACCATGTTCTACCCTGCTAAGAAATTTTGAATCCTGTCATTCTCTGGCTAGCTGTGTCTTGAAGCTATGTAATACATTGGAAAGCAATTATTCTGGTGTCAAGTTCCTTGTTCCAAATTTTTTCTTTGATGCTTACTTTATTGCTTATTTGTCCTTGAAAATGCTATTTATTCATCTTACACCTAAGGAAACTAAGGTTAAGGAGGGGGGAGCGGGTTTGTACTAGATGGCTTCTGAGGTTCCTTCCTGGCCTAGATTTATGATCCTATGAACCTTTGAGTTTTATGATCTACATTTGATTAAAAAAACCTTCCCATATGTTTTTGTCTATATGAATAATAAGCTATATATTATACATAAAATTCATATATTTGTATGTATGTTAACTAGTATAGTTACTGACATTTCTATTGGGCACCTACTATCTGAGGGTGAAGCAAAGCATGCACCCAAGCAACTTTATCTTCTATTTTTTTCAGGGACATCTCAATTATTGAGATAAAGGACAAACAATTATTGAATATTACATACTCAATATTATTTTGTTCATTAAACTAAAGAAACAATACTTAACTAAATTTTTTTCAAAAGTTAAACTTTACCACAGAAATAAAAATTTTGCAAAAGATTTTAGATAGATAAATAAACAGATAGATCAATAGATAGATAGATAGATAGATAGACAGATAGATAGATAGATAGATGATATAGATATAAGTATAAACTCATAGCATATTGGACTTAGAAGGGATATTAGAGATTGACTTCTTTGATTCCCATATTTAACAAATGAAAGTACTATGCCCCAAAAGCAGAAAGTGATAGAGATTCTCTGAGTCAAACTAGAACATCTCATTGTCTTAAAGGACATCAAATAACTGAACACTATTACCAGTTAGTATTATGAAGAGATAGGGTATAGTGCAATAGTGATTGGCATCTCATAGGAAGAGCTTAAGAATGGACAGTTTTCTTTACATGTAGGTTTATTAGGCCTTTTATGTATATTGACTACCACCATTTGGCAGCCAGGTTTGAAAATACATTAATGTAGTTGGCCTGCAGCCTCTTATATCACCATTTTGAAGGCTACTTTTCCCTCTTGCCATCATGAAGTGTTTCTGGTAGCTCTGAGGTTTTAAAAATACCTCTAAGTATCAAATGAGATTAAAAAAGTATTTCATCTTGGATTACCATGTATTTTTTTCTGTGACTGGTTTATACACCATTGCCACCAATACCCAGGGGAGTCTCTAAGAAATGTGCATTCTTCTCTTCAAAAGAAAATCTTCACATTTGGCTTTATTAATTCCTACATTTATAGAAACACAGCAACTGCCCTTGTTCGGCTGGCATTCATCAAATATTTACTCATGTCTGTTCTTTTTTTGCATGTTCTATGTGCATGCCCCTTCTGTTAATGTCTCTGCACATCTTACATTGCCTTTGCCATAATGGGATATTGATGAGTTCTGAGTTGTCACTTTTCCTTTATATCATGATTCTGATTAGGCTTATTTCATGTTGAGCTGAGACCAAGAATAGGCCCTTGGCCTGCTTTGCTCATTCAAGTATGGCTGAAAGGAATGAAGAGGATATATTTTAGGAATATGTCTCCAATATGGCAGCACTGAACTTTGTCTTTGGTGAGCATTCTAATGGTGGTGATTGCTACCTATGGGGGTGGGGAAGTTGTACAAGAGTGGTATAAATGATGTGAATTGCTTTTTTTATGGTTGTTAACAGAGCAAGCTGATATTTGCTGTTCATTCATATGTTGATCCCTGCCTTTGATGTTATGAAGGGTAAACTAATCACCCAATATCTCTGATTTATCCTCTTCACCCAAATATAGATTTAATAAAAAAAAGGAAATAGTAAGAATTCATGAGATGACAGGAACAGCTGGTTCCCCATTACATTTCCTTCTATTCAAATCAGTACAGGTATGAAAACAATTAAGCACTTACTATGAACAAAGAGCAATGATAGCCACAAGCCATTCTCTAGAAATTAGCTCCAAATGGGCCAGAAGTTCCCATCAAAGCTGTAAACTGTTCAATTTACCAACTTTTGAAAGTCTTGGAATATTCAGTCTACATATCTGAAAATCCATACAAAGCAAGAAAAGACAAATAAAAATCGTGAGGGGGCATAGAAGAGTTTTCAGTGCCTCAAGTCAGCTATTAAGCGTTGATTTTCAGAAACAAAGTGAAAGAAGATTGGCTGCAAGAAGGAGACACATATTTTACATTTCCCCCCTAAAATCTTCCTGACTTCCCTATCAAGTGTATCATCATCTTCCTCTTCAACCAGGTTCACCTTCTAGGTGTCATCCTTGCTTCTTTACTCTCTACCCCCCCCCCCATGCAATAAATTCTTAAGTTGATTCTACCTTTGTACTATCTCTCATACAACCCCAAAATCTATGCTGAAATACTGTTTCCTCCATAAAAAAGATCCTCAACACCTCATTTCCACTATAGGCCTTTATTATCTCACACTTGAAGTATCTCAATAACCTTTTAGCTTATCTCTCTACCCCAGCTCTCTCCACAAGTCGGTTAATCACCCAACTCAGCTATCAAATTGATCTTCATAAAACTCTGGTCTGATATGAAGCCATTCATGTTCAATTAACTACAGAATCAAATTTAAAATTCTATACTTGTGTTTTAAATATTTTAATAACCTGGATTCTACCTATTTATACATTCTGCTTACTTCACAGTCTCCTTATGTCCTCTATGAACCAGTAACACTAGCATCCTTTCCATTTCTAAGAGTAGACCTTCTATATTCTGACTCCAGAGATTTTCAGACTGTCCTTCCTCTTCTTCACCTGTTGTCTTCTCTATTTTCTTGGTCTCTTTCATGTCTTATTTAAAATCCCACCTTCTTCAAGAACTTTTCATGATTCCTATGATACCATGAATGTTATTCTCAGAGAATATATTTTTGTATCCTGAGTTCTTTACACAGGACCTAGCACATATTTGGTGCTTAATAAATATTTATTGTCTTGTTAACTTCTGAAATTGATATGTATTTCCTTGGATCCTGACTTTGTCATCTAGGCTGTTTATTATCTTTCTAAAAATTGCAAATGGAATAAATATGGCATAAAGGAATTAGCTGTAGAGTAGAGGGTCTAATGATCTGGTTCCAGTCTCAGACCTCCTAATAAATAGCTATGTGTTATAAGGAGCATAATTTCATCCACTTGAGCCTCAATTTTATTATGTAGAGGTTTTCATTAGGAAGAATTGGATTTAAAATCATTTTAGATAATTAAAAGCTGTGGAACCTAAGGGCCATTTAACTATTTTGTGACTTGGTTTCTCATATGTATAATGAGAAGATTGTACCCAGTGACCTCTAAAGTCCTGTGAACTCTAAATCTTTATTCCTATGATTTATAAAGTGAGTTACTTGGAAGAAGTTGTCTCTAACAGTATGTTAAGATTCTATAAAATATTGAATGAGGATTCAGTCTTGATTAATACAAAGCACTACAAAATATAATTCCATCTACTATATATTTGTAGTCTGCTAAAGCCAACACGTTCACAAACAACTAAACAAGACATGTACAAAAATTAAATATAAAATAAATACATGTACTACATATGAATGATACATATTTAAGTATTGATATGAATCCGAGAAGGGAGAAATTGTTCCTGCCTAGGGTGGTTAGAGAAGACTTTTGAGGAGTACTGTTCCTTCAAGGTGGCTTTCATGTTGAACAATTTATTTCACATAAAGAATTTGAAGTCAAGTTGATCTGAGTTCTAGTCCCACCTTCTAGCAGAATACTACTAGAAAATTATTTAAACCTTTTTTGAAATTTGTAATATGGAGGTTTCAATATATTTACTACAGAACCCAAGTTGAAAAGAGATCATATATAAGCTAAAGTTATATATGTAAACTATAGTTATTAAAAAACATTGATCTTGTTGGGAAGGCATAGAGGTGGAATAGAGGCACATGTTCTGTTCATGAGATGGTACAGAGACAAACTTGAGTCAAGAGAAGAAGGAGGAATAAACATGAAGAGCTTTGTAGATTTTAGAAGTGGAAAAGTCTTTAGAAAACATCTACTCCAAGCTCTTGATATGAAAAAGGAAAATTGAGTATTTTCATACCACTATATGGAACCTGAAGGTTATACAAAGTTTCACTTTCTGTTCTTGGATGCATTTACCTCCTTAGAGTGATCTGTCATTTTCCAAGGAAAAATTATATCAAATAATATGAGACCACTGTAAGGCTCTGTCACAGGAAAGCTACTAGTTATAAACAGGTCAATGAAATTTTTCATTTGAAATTAATGAAGTGTCCATTGTTGTGAATAGTCTTAATATCATCAGATAGTTGAAAGCGGATGACCCAACAGTTCTTTTTCATCTTGGAATTTTATGGTGCTGATTATATTAATTAGTAGAAGATATAGTATAATGAAGCCTGTCTGTTGAAAAAAAATTTAATAGGTTATTTTAATAAGTTTTTCTGTGATTTGTGTTGCTGATATGAACAGCAATTATCCAGCCAAGTAATGAGTCACTAATGAATATGTCTTTCTTAGATTATTTTGGAAGTTCATCAGAGAAGCTTGTGATGTAAAAATACCATGTTTTTTTTTTTTTCCCCCTCAAAGCGCATATTGTTTATCTAAGCACTTTACAAAATGGGCACTGAGAGGGGAAAAAAGACAAGAATTCTAATAAAAACTGGAACTTTCTGCACTAAAAAGATTCATCATTTAAAAACACAGTTTACTTTTTAAAGTAATAAAAAGATGTAACAAAAGTGTAATATTTCATAAATCATAGAAATGAGTTAGAAACTTATTAAGATACCGTTTAGTATCACTTCCATTGGTACTCAAAGAAGAGCTTTGCTCATAATTACATGGAAAATAAGGAGTAGAGTGAAAAATCAATCCCAGATTCCTTAATTCAAATTCCAGTATTCTTCCTATTGCTCTAAAATGCTTCTCCATAGTTCTCATTCATAACTAATAATTACACTTACCTTTGATACTTTCTTAGTACAATCATTTTTAAAAGACGTATGGTAAGAATCAACTGAATTAGTTGGTTAGAGAAATGCTGTAGATATTTTTGATCTAGATTATTTGCTAAATAAATAAAATTTTATTACTATCCTGTTTTCTTAAAATTAATGATAAAAATATCTCAAAATGAATACACATAGTCATTACATTGATCATAGGGATAAGCTCTTTAAAAATCTTTTTTTTAAATATTGTCCTTATATAAATTGTTTTCTTAGTTCTACATATTTCTTTCTACAGCAGTTCATAGATATCTTTCAAGTTTCTTATGAAGTAGTAAATTTATTCATTTCTTATTGATAAATAATATAAATTATATCAATATACCATAATTTTTAGTTATTCTATAATAGGAGGATATTGCTTACTTTCCAGGGTTTTGATCCTATTAAAATAATTACCACACCTATATTTGTACAAATTTTTTTTCCTTTGATCATTGAAAAGCAAATGTCTAATAGTGACATCACTGGGTCAGAGAGAATAAACAGTTTAGTGTTTTTTGCGGGGAACATAGTTACAGATTATTTTCTGGAATGTTTTAAACACAGAAAAGCTGTACCAACATTTGTCATTTTCCTCTCTTATCATCTTTGTCAACTTGATTTGCCTAGACTTTAGTAAATTATTTGACAAAGGCTTTCATTTTATTCTGGTCACAAGGTGGAGAGAAAAAAGCTAGACAAGAGATTCTCAAACATGTTATTCTCAGGATCCCTTTATATTCATAAAATTATTAAGGACCATTCCTCCTCAAAAAAACCCATGTTTTTCCCAGGGGAAAATATGTGTACAGGTACATATATACATGTGTATACCCCAACACATATGTGCTTCTACACAACCCACACATATGCATACACATGTACACATATGATACATGAACATATTCATATATGAGTGCATGGCTGCATAGGACAAACTTCATTGTGCGCACATGCATGAAAACATGTGTATTGCATGCATGCATGTACATATATGCACATATACATTATAATACAAATTTCTGCATTATTAGGAAAATAATTTTTACATTTTGGATCTCCTTAAATATCCATGATTTTGAAACTCCCAAGTTCCTCAGATCACATATAAAGAATTGCTGGACTATCAAATATATGGTAAGCAAGTGACAGAGAATTGGCATGGCAGTAAGGAAGGCTGAATCCTATTCCCAACCTTCCTCTGATTATTCTTTTCCCCTCCTCTGCTGTGCTGCATCACCTGCACAGAGGAAAGGCTTTGAGGGGCCAACAAAGCAACTTCCATCTGTGTCAAGAAAGTCAACTTCAGCCTCCTGCTGCCAGATTGATCATCTTACTTGGATGTAGAGAATATCCATTGAAAAGAAGATCAACATTCCTTTTGACCTCAGACCTCCCATCTTCCACTCTGCCATTCCCTTGAGAATAGAGAGTAAAAAAAGGTTTTCCATTTTCTGACTAATATCTAGCCTTCAGAGGGAAGAGGAATAGTGAAAGTAGGCCTCCCCTCATGTCATATTATCATGTATCTTTTATCTCATGCTGCCCTTGTTTCTAAAGAGATCTCTAGTCTTCTCTGAGGAGAAGAATTAGGTCTTTTATTCAAAGAGGAACGTTCTCATGCTTGGTCTTACTGTATACATCCCAGTGATTTTAACCTGTATAGAATATCATCTCAATAGTATTTTCCATTCCCCATCACCTGATTCCTTATTCCCATTTCCTTTAAATTTCCTACCCCACTGTTGTAGAAGAATGTCACTCATTCCTTCCACTGTGGCCTCTGCAATGAATTATCCATAGACAACAAACTTCCCTTCATCCTAAAACTTTTCCTCTCCAACTCCTTCCATCTTCCAGCTTTTATTGAAACCTTGCTGTCCCTTGAGACACTGCCTCCCTGGCCAACCTTTCTAGTATTCTTTGAATCTTCTTCATTCATTCATCTCATTTTTCTGGTGGAAGGGAGGAAATTAGAATATTCTTTGCTTCTCATTTTTACTTTCAGGTCCTCACATTACCTGGTCATTCAGTAAGATCTCCTTTTTGAGATGCAAAGCATTTATATCTACCATCCAATCAAACTGCTCACAACTATTATATATAGACCTCCAGGTCATTCCTTTTACTTCCTCAATGTGTACAATACCTTGACTACAAATTATTGCTTCACTCCAAATCTTGCCCTCATACTTGGGAAAGTCATCATATACAGTGATGATCCCTTAAGTACCCTAACTATTCTTTTCCCTGATCTACTAATTTCCCATGTCCTACTCCTCTATCATACCTCAGGCACACATGATCTTTGTGCTTTTGATCATGACATCATCTCCAGATGCATCATCTCCAAGTACAAGAATTCTGAAAACCATTTAATCTGACTGTCATCTACCAGCTTTTAATCTCTTCCTCTCCTTCACCTTACCAAAGCTAACTTTTCATACAAATCATGACTTCCCTCATTTCTTTTCCAGGACATTATCTTTGCACAAGCCACTATCTCCCCCTTTCCCCATCTTCACTCTTTGATGAATTAACTAGATTCTATACTGTTTTTATTTACTCTTGAGTCTCTAGCCCTCTTATTGTATGCCTAATTGTGTTCCTCCAAGTTTAGCATAACCTTGGATCAGTCCCATGAACTCTCACCTTTGTTTCAAGATATGTGTTATTAAATGAAGGTGGGGAAAAAAAGAACTGGCTCTTATTCAGACCACTACAAATTTATGTTATAGAATCATTTGGTATGATACAGGTGCTAGACAATAGTGCTATATCTCCCTTATGAATTCACTATCCTATTCATTCTTCCTCAAATTTCCCATCCTGCTCCCTCCTCCATTATCTAAGAAAAGAACTTTGCCTCCTATTTAACAGAAATAATATTGAAGCAATTCACAATTTACTCTCTTCTTCCTTCTATTCAATCTTATATCACTGATATACCTGCTGCCACTACCTGGTCATTCAACTCTATCACACAAAGATTTGGTATTACTCCTTACCAAGGCAAAACTCTTTCCTGCATTAGCAATCTCATTTCATCTCTTCTATTCCAATGCATTTTTACCTCTGCCATACCACTTTCCACTTATGTCAGTCTCTCCACTTCTATCAGTTTCTTCCCTGCTGTCTACAAACATGTTTATTTCTCCTCTATTCTCAAAAGAAATCTCACTTAATCCTTCATCCCTGTGAATTATGGATCTATGTCTTTCCTACTTCTTTTCACTAAACTCATTGAAAAGCCTATCTAAAATGCCTCCACTTTCTCTCTTCTCATATTCTTCCTAACCCCTTACAATCCAATTTCTGCCCTCATCATTTAAAAAAACTGCTTTCTCCAAAGTTCCTGATGATCTCTTCATTGACAAATTCAATGGTCTTTCTCAATCCTCATTATTCTCTAACTCTCTTTGGACTTTGACACTACTAATATAATCTGCTCCTAAATATTCTCTTCTCTCTAGTTTTTCAGGGGAGCACATTCCTGGTTCTTCTTCTACCTGTCAGACTGCCCCTTCTCAATTTCTTGGATAGATATTTTTTTCTAAATTATAATCTCTAACCATAGATGTTCCATAGAGTTCTGTCCTGTGCCCTCTTCTCTCTAGACTAGTTGATTTGGTGATCTCATAAGCTCCCATCAATGTACTTACCATCTCTATGCGCACCCTGCTCAAAACTCTCTGGTGAACTTTGATATTGCATCTCCAGTTGCCTTTTGCAAATCTCAAACTGCCTATCCAGTAATCATCTTAACCTCATCACCTTCAAAACTAAATTTATCTTTCTGCTTAAATCTTCTCTCTCTCTCTCTCTCTCTCTCTCTCTCTCTCTCTCTCTCTCTCTCTCTCTCTCTCTCGCTCTCTCTCTCTCGCTCTCTCTCACACACACACACACACACACACACACACCATGTGTAAAAATTGAGATACTAATGCATGGTTAGTGAAATTGTTAACTAATCCAGCTATTCTGGAGAACAACTTGGAACCATACCCACAGGGCTATAATGATATTCCTATTGTTTGACAAAGCAATACTATTTCTAACTCTGTAATTGCAAAGAAATAAAAAAAAATGGAAAAGAACCAATCATACAACAATATTTATAAAATTAGGTTTGTGGTGGCAAAGAATTGGAAATGATGGGAATATCTATCAATTGCAAAATAACTAAAAAAGTCGTTATATGATTGTGATGGAATACTATTATACTATAAGAAATGATGAGTAGAATGATTTTCAAAGGCATGAGAAAACTTATATGAACCAATGCAAAAGGGAGTGAACAGTTCTAGGAGAACACTACACAATAATAGCAGTATTATAAAAATGATCATCTGTGAAAGACTTAGCTAATCAAGACAAGATCCAATTCAAAAGGATCTATGGTAAAAAATGTTACCATGAACCCTGGCTGCATGTTGAAACATACTTTTCTTTATAAAATTTCTTTATTTTTCTTGTTTTTATATAGGTGTATATGTTTTCTTTTGGAGAAACCTAATGTGAAAGTTGTTTTGCATAATTTCACATGTATATTTTATGTCATATTGCTTGCCTTCTCAAGGAGTTTAGAGATGCAAGAAAGACTGAAATTCGCTCTCCCTTAATCTCTGCCTAATAAATTTCTTAGTTTCCTTTAATTGCTAACTAAAATCTGTTGTCTAAGTAAGTCTTTTGGAAACCCTTTACATTTTTATGCATTCCCACTTTTAATTATTTCCTATTCATCTTGAATATAGCTTGCTTGTATATATTTGCTTGTTGCTTCTCTCATTAGATTGTGAGCTCATTGAAGATATCAACTATCTTTTCCCTCTTTTTTAGTCTCCAGTTCTTTGAATAGTGCCTAGCATATGGGAGGTGATTCCTAAAAGCTTTATTTAGTGACTTTTGGAGTTTTTCCCACTAAAAATTATATGGAGGTAATAGCTTCCCTGGGCTTTAGATTTATCTAAATAATTTAGATTATAAAATGAAGAGTTTTGCAAACATTAAATATAACATTCTTTCTAACTCCAAAATTCTGTGGTGAATTTTAGAGTTATTTTGCATAGTGGAAAGAGCACTGGACTTACCTTCAGAATACCTGCATTCAAATTTCAGATATTATTATTATTGTTATTATATAGCCTTCAATTAGCATTTTTTTTCTTTTTGGTATCTTTGTCAGGGTTGAACTAGATGATCTTTAGCTTTAAGTCATCTAAAGAATACAAACTACTGAAATTTAAATATTCTATACCAGGCTATATCTTTATATTAGAAATTTTGCATACAGTGCAAATGGAGATGGAGTTAATTTGGAATTTTTCCAGTTGGGTGCCTTAACTCTCAAGGAGACATCAACATCCAATACAGACAAAACTCTTCTTTCCTTTGGCGCATATGATAAGCACTGTATCGTGAACTGGAAGTCCTGAGATTTGAGTTCTTGTCTCAGCTCTGATATAACTCTGAGACATTAGGGATTCTTTTAACTTCTCTAGGTCTCAGTTTTCTCCTCTGTAAAGTGAATAATTTTGTCTAAATCTTCTCTAAGATGTCTTTGAATTCCTATACTATATGATTTTCATGTAAGTAAACAAATTTTTTTCATATTTTTAAGCACCTCTCATGTTCATTAACTAGCATGCACTACTTGTTCTTACAATTTGTCCCTTTCTCTTTTTGTATGTATTCTCTGCATCTAGCAGATTTACTCTTACAAATCAAGAACACTGAGTTCTAATTCAAAATATATTTCTTGTTTCAGAAAGAATTATGTGCCTTTAAATATGGTGGATGCTCAGAGGATGGCAATAATGATTGTAATTATGTTCACTAAAAGTTATTTCCTCAATCAACATAACAATTGTATTTTTAATAACTTTTCTGTTAATCCCTAATAGAAATCCTAGACCAGTAGCTGGCATTGATGTGGAAATTAATTAGAAGAGAGTAGTATTAGTGTTGACTTTTTATTGTTTTTTTCCCCGTTTTGGAGACATATTAGGGAGATCATTGCTTCATAATATTTTTGCAGAAAATTGAGTATATGTTTGCTATGTAAGTCATTATTTTTCATTGCATTAACTTACAAATTGTAGAAGGAAAGAAGGAAAGATGTGAGAGATGTCATACTCCACCACATGAGCTAATTTAGTTAACTCAAATTTTTGACAGTTATAAGTTTTTTTGTTTACTTGTACACATGCTAACTTCTGCAAAGATTAGTGAAGTCTTATTCACTTCCAATTGCTCTTAGGGAATATAGAGACTCCTTTTAAAGAAGTAATGGCTCAACTTTTCTTTCCAACTTAATTGCACATAATTCTACTCACCTTATTTTTGAACCAAATTGGCTTACTTGCTATTCCCTTACTTAATTATGTAAAGTTAGATAATTTTGTACCTTTTGAACTATGTTCCCCAGAATTCCTTTCATCTCTCAGCATCCCTTTCCCTACACCCCCCTACATTTGCATCTTCATGTTATTGTTTATATAGTTCTATAACTCTTCCCTCTTACTCTCTTCTCTCCTAACTGGGGCTGGGTTAGCTAGCTTTTTAAATTTTAGTTATTATTAACAAATTGCAGTGATTCCCAAAGTGGGCGCCACTGCCCTCTGGTGGGTGCTGCAGCGATCCAGGTGGTCGCTGATGGCCACACTTTTTTTGTATTACATTCTGAGTTCAATAAATAGTTTCATAATTTCTAGGGCGCACTAAGTAATATTTTTTCTAGAAAGGGGGCAGTAGGCCAAAAAAGTTTGGGAACCACTGCTTTATAAATATAATACTTAGTTACTATATATTAATTTTAATCTTTATAATTATCTTATCTATGACTTTGTATTGACTAATGTCCTCAACCCACTCACAATGCCTTGATATAGTCTTTCTTCATCTCTGCTTCTTAAAACCCTTAACTTTCATTAAAGATTAACTCAAATATCAAGCCTTTCTTCATCTACTTTTTTGTAGCCTCCCTTCTTAAATTGCATTCTGTTATGATTCATCTATTTGCATATTTTATCTACTAAAACATGCAAACTCTCTGATGGCAAGACCTATTTTTCATAAAAAAAAGACTTTATATCCCAGTTTTTCATATGTTATATGTCCTTAATAAATATGTATACATTTGAATGAAGTTCAAAGAAAATATAAATTGCTTTGCATATAATATTTATTGGAGAAATAAAGGCATTTTCAAGGCACTTATAACCACACGTATTTTCCATGTATAGTTTTATTTGATCCTCATAGCAATTCTATTCGTTAGGTAAGGCAAGTGTCTTTATTTTGCCTTGCTTGTAGTGACTTACTCATAACAGATACTTCATGAATATTTGTTGAATTAAATTTAATCAATTACTTATTTTTTATATTATGAAGCTGAGACTAGGAGAGATTATATGAACTGCTCAGTCATACTACTAATAAAAGTAGCAAAATGTAAACTCTCTCCTAGACCAGTGATGGGCAAACTTTTTAAAGAGGGGGCCAAAGGAAAGGAAATGTTCATCTGTCAGTCTGTTTCTAAGGCAACTCTTTCGAGGTTTCATTGTATTGTATCCTACTCATTGTATTAGTCAGATTAGGAATAATGTTGTGGGGCCAGATAGAACATTTCATGGGCCACATCTGGCCTGCGGGCTGTAGTTTGCCCATCACTGTCCTATACTGTCTATTAAAAATGTACAATGTCTTATTCACAAAAAATGTCTTGCTTACACAAAAAAGGAGGATTATGTCCAGCATGGTGTCTACCAGGCTTGGAAAGAAATACAATGGCATCCTATATCATAGCATCCGAGTTTAAGTATTGTGCATATAACAATTTAAAATTGGTATAGACACTAAAAATAGATTCCAGGCCACTCCTCCAAACCCCCTCTCCATTTCTTTATTAGGAAAGTTTCTTTAATTCACTCTGAGGGCTATATTCACTGAATCATGAAAATCTGAATCCTTTCTGATTTCTATATGCTCTCCCATGCTACCGAAACAGTTTCCAGATTGCTTATATATGGCATTAATGTATCTAGCCCTCAAAAGAAGCTGAATATCCAACTCCATCACTTCTGACCTCTCTGCAAGAAAATTACAGTCATTCCCAGCAGGGTCCCCCTCTTTTCAATCACCTTATAAGGCTCCCTAGGCTGTAGAATATAAAGGAAAAGGTTTTGCATTGGGTCCATCAAGCGAGACAAAGACTCTAAGAAATGCCACACTAAACCTTTCAAGAACTCATCAATCCTTTGTTAGTCCCTGTCTCAGTGAACTGAGAATTCTAGACGACTGACCAAGGGACAGCTCATTAAATATCTGTTGAGCACTTTTTCACACATTATCCACATAAGCCAAAAGAGCTAGTCTATTCCCATTTTTCAATAGGCTAGTCTAATGAAAAACTATTTCTTAACAACTTTAGCATTGATTGTTACCTACATAAAATATCTGCTAAGGTTCCCAAGTAAGTTCATATCTAATTTACTTTCTTCCAGATGAGCAATGTACTTACTTTGTATTAAAATAATCTTGTCTTTAGGACAGAATAATTTCCTCCTCTTTTTCTTTTATAGTCTTGGAGACAACATTAAAATAAAAACAACAAAGTAAGGGATATTTTAAACAGATTTTGAAAAAAAATCAAAGCTATATTTATAGAAGATAGTAGTGATATTGTGTATTATACATTTGAAATGGTATGTTTAATGATGATAATGATATTCTTAGAAGAGAGGCANAGAGAGAGAGAGAGAGAGAGAGAGAGAGAGAGAGAGATAAAGGGAGGGAAAGAGGGTGGGAAGAAGGGACAGAGGGGAAAAGGAAGGAAGGCAGGGAGGAAGAAAAGAAGGGGGAAAGGAAGAAGGGAAGGGAGAAAGAAGGAAAGAAAAGGAGAGAAGGAGGAAGGAAAGGAAAGGAAAAATAGGATAGAGAGAAGGGAGAAAAAAGAAGGAAGGAAAAAGGAAAAAAAAGAAAAAGATTTCAAAAATCCAGAATTTCCCACTTTTTCTATTCTTTGCTTTTTGCTTAACCCATAGAACTATTTTTTAGAGTGGAAGGATCAACTGAAAAGTAATTAAAGCAGAGAGGTTTTTAAAATTGAATTTTTAAAATAGATCTCTATTTTTATCAGAGAAATATTGTTCATAGCATGCTTTATTACACCATTGATGTATACCTGGAATAGCAAATAACACAGGTTGAAATGTACCAAAACATGTATTAATTGCCCTATAAAACATACCCTGTTGTGTCTTATTGCTTAAATTAGGTGAGGTTGTCAAGGTAACGCTTACATCCTATAATATCATGCTGGCTAAAGTTACATGCACTAAATTCCATTCCTCCCCTACACAAGCCACTAATAGGAAACTATTTGCACAGCACTGAACATTTATCATTGTTTATATTGTCTCATATGCAGTTCCATGGTAGGAATCAGAAACAACTTGAAGAAATCCTACCTTGCCATAAACAGTTATGGATAAATTTAGATTCTGTCATTTTTAATTTTTAATTAATTAATAAGTTAATTAATTATTTAAATTTTTTTGGCTCCATCACTTTTAAGCTGGCACAGGTCCTGTGAGAGTCTAGAATGTTGGCTATCAATTGCATTTCAATGGCATTCAATCATTTTTTTTCACTCAAAAAACAGGACAGCTTTAGACACTATGATGAAGACAAAGACACACACATAAATGGATATATATATGTGTGTGTGTTTATATACATGTATAAATAAAATATATATTGTATACTTCCTAGTTTCTTTTTGTTTTCTAACAATTTACAATTTAGTGAGGAGATTAATATCAGACAAAAGTAAATTCAAATAAGCAATATGTGATGAATGTTTTTGGAAAACTATGGACTATTAGAAATCAGAAGAGAAATAGATGAATCTGGATTGATCAGGGGAGATCACATGCATTTGTGCCTCTCTTTTTCTTCTTCTCCATGTTAATCCTATGTCTTCATTCAAAGATAATCTGAAAGCTCATCAATTCTATCAAATATTAAAGAACTAATTTCACTTGTCACTAATTGTTATTTCCCTTTGAAGTCTTTCATCACATTTGTGTAGTATCATTGATATGTTTGTTATATTGTTATTTCACATATATAAATACTTTCTCCCTACTTTCAACCTTACTTCTTGAATGGTGGGACTAAATTTTGTATTACTTTTCTACCTGCTATAGAATCTCACCCAATGCATATGTAAAATAGATACCTAGTCATCAGGTAGGCATTTTCCCACTACTTTCCCTATGCCCAGTATGCTAGTAACAAGAAAGATACAGAAATAAAAGAAATAATACTTGTCCTCAGGGAATGTATATCTTACTTTCAATATATCTAGTATGTATTTAGTTGTGGGGTATATTTTGTATATTTTCTCTAGAATTAGAACATTCTCTCCTTTGAAGGAAAAAGAGGAAGCACTTTCCTCATCAATCAACTAAATCTGAGCAAATACAGTTGTCCCTCCCTATTTTGTGGTTCACTTATTGCAGCTTCACTGTATAGCAGGTTAAAAAAAATTCTGTATCATGTAGTTTTTGCTATATCATGAGATTTAAGGGATGAATACCATACTGTGCATAATGGAAATGCAGTGTGTCACCACAGCTTGTGCAAGTTTGCCAATGTGAGCTGGTACACTCATGTTATTGACTGATGAAATGAAAGATGACCAACCACAGCACTGTGTTCTGTATTATGGGAGCTAATTGGTTCAGTGACTGTAGCATCAGTCTGTTTGCTCTCCTGCACTATGCCTATGCTTTTAGCTTCTCTCCTTGTCCACTTCACTTCTTAAGAGGCTAAACATTTCCATGGAAGGTGGTAATATCAACACAAGTAATAATGATGCAAAACAAATAAATGCAAAGAAGTTGTTGAGGTAAATTGTTAAGAAAAAAAGGAATATATATATATATATATATAATTGCTTCTTCCTCTTCCCTCCAACTTTAAGTCCCCCTTAAATATTTAATTTTTAATTCTTTTCATTCTTTTGATTCTTTCTTTCTGAGTCCTTTGGTTCTTAATAATTTTCTTTTAAAATAATGTCTTTGTTTTGCCCTGGAAGAAAAAAAAACAGCATCTCATAAATTAATCTTTTTTATTTTTTGTAAAACATGCTTTCTTAACTTTCCTTTCATTGTCTTATTGTTTGTCAGTCAGATCCTGAAACCACCTAAAGTTGTTCTTTGAAGAATTAAAAACGCACATCTTAATTGAAAGTCCATTTAGAAAAAAATGAATGAATAAGTTCAGGTTAAGACAATATGTTATTTTGGGAGTGTATCACAATGTCTTTTGCTTTGGGAAATATCTTCTAGTCTTTTAGATTTTTAGTAGAATATTTACATTCATTTTCCTTTACATCTAAAGTTATTTCTTTTGGATATTTGTAATATTTGTTATTTTGCATTGAATTCCAAAATCTAACTACCACAGATTTATTTTTGCTTAGAGTTTGTTTCTTTTATGTTTTATAAAATTTATGGATCAACCTAGGGCATCTCAGTGTGCAAAAGAGTGCCTTTCAATGATTAGTAACTTAATAAAATATTATTGATTAATTATTGATTAATGATTTATTGAGAAGTATTATGTGTTTAAAACATCTCACATTTATATGAGCTGTTGCATTTATAACACATCTACAAAGCACCTTCATTATAATTCCATGGAAGACCTGATATGTAATAAAAAGCAAAACTGATATATTTTAATTCCAGATATTCTGCTCCTTCACACCCTTAGCCATTCTGCCACGCTACCTTATACCTGTCTCATACCCCACTGCACCTTGCATAAGTCCTGGACAGAGAAAACTCAATTGAACCACAGAAGGGGGAAAGATCTCTCTATTGTGCTTTCAGATAGCAGATAGAGGAAGAGAGATCATCAGTCCCCAAACTTCTTCTGCCTATGCCCAATCCCATAGCTCTGACAGGCTTCACTTTTAGCCTTAATATTTTATTGCTATTCCCTCCTTTTCCTCTAAATACTTTTGCCTAGAGTATGTAACCTATTGATTTACAGTTTCCAAGTGAAAATACTTTATTCATTAATCTTACAATAAATGAGTTTGCTTCTCTATAGGTTTACTTTTGGTAGATATAATGATGCGTGATCTTTTACTATATATTGAATATGTATTTTGAACAATGTTATCAATTTAAATTCCTTTATCTACTCCTTGGCACAAAATTTTATAATTCTACTCAAATAAGTATAGCTTAATCATTCGCGATTCAATTATTTGTTTATTTATTTATTAATCAACCATCTATTAAGAGTGATAAATACACACATATATGTCTAAATGCATTTGTATTATGTATATGTACCATGTGTGTACACAAACACCTTCACTAAACTAATTATATTGGAAATCTTTAGATATTCTGGCTCATCCTATCAAAGAGAGTAAAATGAGATGCAGCCACTTAGTATTTCAATAAATTAGATGGATAAATGAGAAAATTCATCTCATTTTCTGAATTTAAAAATACCTTTTTATTTATTAAAAGCAAATTAATTTTCTTCTTCACAAACAGTCCACTGGTAATTCTCATTTGTTGTGAATTATGACTACTGAGGTAAGCACTAAATTCTTGCAACAACAGACAACTAAAGCATATTTGTTGATCATTTTACATTGGGAATTGGTTTAATTCATACTGCAGACCTGTTACATTCTTCCAGTCTAGATTAAGTCAATGAGAAAGAAAAATAATTCTGTGGATATTTGCATGGTACTTAAGACATTAATGAACTCACATTTTGTTAGCTAGTTTCATTGTGGTGAGGGGTGGGAGGAAAATATAGCAAGGAAATAAAAAATTTTCAGAAATGTATCAAAGTGGCATAATTAATCCTATTTGAGTAGTTTAGCTCAACAACAATGTGAGCTTAGAGAGTTAATTGTGGTTGGTGTTCAGGTAAAATAAAAAATTTCCTGACTTATGAATACAGTTTCTTAATTGACAATAGCTTCATTCAGAATGACTTCTTTTTCCTGACTCATGCTAGTTTCTCTTTGTTTATTAGATTACATTTTACAGTTAATTTCAACAATGGCTGATATGTAGTTTAAATTGGTAAGTTTCCTATCTCAACCCTTCTGGGTGTCCAGATAGTTTTCAAGTGTCATATATCAGCTGTAAATCAGCCTAAGTGAAATTGCATCTGGAATAATTCCTTTATTTTTGTCAACAGAAAAACAAAAGCTCAGGTTATAAAGAAGGTAATCTCTTCATGGCAGACAGCTGACAAGTAATCAGTCCCTGTTGTGATGAAACAGGGCTGTAAAAGTCTTCTGCCCTCTTCCAGTTAAAATGAGGTATTAGATAATTCAGGCAATTTAAAATTCAGTTATTTTTGTTTTGCTTCTCTGAATGCCAAATTAATGGAATCAAAAATGGATCTTGACTTAACAGGGTATAAATTATACAATACTTTAACATTTTTTAATGAGGATTGGGCATCTATCTTTATGGTAATCACTGTCTTCACTCTCAGAAGCATTTATCTAAGGTCTGGTTCCCTGGAATCCACTAGTAGGTTCCATTTACAGTAAGGGGGGGGGGGAACTTCTCCAAATTAGTTAATATTAGAAAAAAATTGTTAAGATCTTAAAAGGGCCTTACATTTCATGCTTATATGTTCACAATTAACATGATAACTGATTGTTCAGTGAATTACAAAAGATTTATTGAGTGTAAATGATGTATCTATTTAGATACCATACAGGACAGAAATAAGAATAAATGTTTTTCCTGAAAAAAAGCTCACAAATTATTCTGAAATAAAATTTACAAAAAGGAAACAATCTATGCTTTTTTAAAAAGCATGTAGTCAGGTATAAAATTATATAGAATAGAAATTACATTATATGTAATAGACATTCTAAGAAGACAGAGGATAGGGAAGTTATTAAGAAAAGCTTATGGTACTGGATCTTTATCTGTTTCACATTTTATTCATTTTTAGTTTGTTCAAGTATATTTTGGATCATATAATTATAATGATGGAAGAATGGTTTGGAACAAGCAGTACACAAATATTTAACAATCAGCTATCAAGCAATCCCCGCAACACAATTATAAATTTAATCTGCATTATTGAAAAATTTCCATTAATTTATTGTCTAGACAATCAATAAAATTATAAACCAAGCAATTGTAGCATTTGCTATTTCCAATATATAAAAACTCATACTGAAAATTTAACAATCAGCTTGTTCTCTCTAGCACATTGCAATTAAAAAAAAATCCTAGATGGCTTCAATCTATCTATTCAAATGTTTTTCTCTTTATTCTCTTTGACTGACTCAATAAACTGCCTTTGGTACTACACGCAAATGACACTGCCTTTCGAATTAATGCCATTCTACTGACTGAATGATTAACCCTCTCTCTATCCTCACCCCCATATCTGAAATATATTTCCCAATCAGTTTTGCCTCTTAAAATTACTACTTCCTCAGGAATCACTATCTAGATGAAAATGAAATTTTAACCTTCCCCAGGATGTTAGTGCCTTATCGCCCTAAGTAAATTACCCTGTAATTATTTTCTATAAATTTGAATGTATACTTGTTGTCTCCTTAAATAGAATATAAGACCATAAACTCCCTGAATGAAGGAATTTTATTTTTGGCTTTAGTTTTTAACCTAACATCATGCATGATGTAGATTAATACATGCTTATTGGTTGGTTGATTAATTGAAAATACTACTCAGAAGACCAATAGGTGAGAATGGAACTAATCTTCTGCTACAGAACAAGACTACACTATTTATGAAAGGCTGATTGTTCTCATTAGCAGGGTAATAGAGCTATAAAAACAATCAAATAATAAGAATCAGCTGTGTGCCCATCTATGGTCATTATTTTTCCCAAAACTTTTAGTGTGTGTTAATTATGAAGTGGTGCAGTCATTTCTATCATTTTAACATCCTGATTAGATAAACTGAACATTACCCTCACTAAAAGCCTCATCCGATGAAGAGACAGAAAGCAGAATCTTATGGGGCTTCTTTCACTCAATTGAATTCAACAAGTATTTATTAAGAGCCTGATGTGTACCAGGCACTTGGGGAGACAAAATAAAAATAAATTTAAAAAACCAACACAACAATAGAAGTGAAGGTAAAGTATTCTCAAAGAACTTCTATTTTCCATTCTACTGATGAAAGAGGGACAGACACACACAAATATAAATAGAAAATAAATGGCTTTATGGAAATATTAACAATGGAAGGGAATCAGGAAAGTTTTCCTTTCTTCTAATTCATTAGGATGTTCTTGCTTAATTCCCCATCACTACTAGTACTTTACATTCCTCATGTTATTGATTGGGAGCAATGGAAATAGTAATGGATTAAACAGAAAAAGACCTCTTCAAATAAATTCCAATTATATGTTTAAATTATTTTGCTGAGGAGGACAAAAATGTATGCTAAAAATTCACAGAGATGTAAAGAACAACTTATTATCAATTCAGTGATTGTGGAAAATTATGTAACAGTTATGTCCCCTGTGTTTTCTCAAAGCATTTGATTCATAGCACAATGAGACTTCTAGAGCATTTATTAACCATATGGAAAATGGTTCTCCATTTAAAACACAACTCTAATGTAGTAAGGTCAACAACACTATAAAATTGTAAAATCTTCAAAGGAGACTGTTTAAACTTGTAATGCTTCTTTTTCGTACTAAATCTATTACTATAACTCCTTAATAGAATAGACTATGCCTTTCAAGTCAAAGTCTGAATTGAGCTATAAAAAGTATTGACTACTTCCCATACATGGATGACATGAAGTTATTTGGCTCTAATCAAAAAACTACTTCATCTTGTGAAACTTTCTCAAGTGATACCAAAATGTCAGTCAGACTTTTAGGTAAGTATAAAATTCTGAATGTCCTCCGAAAAAGAATAGAGAATGAAGCCTTTGAGTTTTGATCTAGAGGTCAAATTGAACTGTGACAAATACTTTCAAATTAAATTAACAGTTAACAATACCTTGATTTTCTCCAGTAATGATAAATTGAAAATATGATTATCAAAGAGAAAGGTGAGGCTGAATGACTAATGGGTCTTGAAATAAAAACTTAATTGGAGAAACTCATTTAGGACAATAAAAATCTGTCACTGAATTTGAGTCCCTATTGAATATCAAGTAAGATAAAAACTGTTTTCCATAGAAATACGTCAAAAATTTACTCTTGACAATAATCTCCCACTGTATAACTACAAATATAGAACTTAAAGTTTCATGGACAACTCGACCAATAAACTGTATTTACATCAAAACATCATAACAGATAAAAATTTTTCTTCAATCAAACTGACAAAGCATGAGAACTTAATGAAAGTCCATGACATCTGCATGAAATCCTTGCAATACATGAAATCTCCAACGTGATGTTTATAATTTGTTTCCATGCAAAATATTTATTGTACTCATGAGGAGGAATTTGTTATATATAGAATGTGTGAAATGGACTAGAAAGACTCAGGGTTCCTTTCTACTTTCAAATTCTATGACAACGGGGCAGCTGGGTAGCTCAGTGGATTGAGAGTCAGGCCTAGAGATGGGAGGCCCTGGGTTCAAATCCGGGCTCAGACACTTCCCAGCTGTGTGACCTTGGGCAAGTCACTTGACCCCCATTGCCCACCCTTACCATTCTTCCACCTATGAGACAATACACAGAAGTTAGGGTTTAAAAAAAAAAATAAAGTTCCAAGCAAATTCTATGACAACATCCAAGTTACCTGGAATAAAAAGCTTTCAATTTATAGAGACTTGGGAGAGCATTGATAAAACCACACACAAATAGGATTTTGTATGTTATCAGTGTTCTGTCTTCTATGAGATCTATACCAAGAATGCTTTGTGAATATACCAAAAATGAGTTTACATCCTAATGCTTTTATTAAACTTATAAAAACAATTATTTTATCCACCTAAGCAGTAGTCTATAGAGTATTAAATGTAGACTGAATAGCAGATTCATTTCTATCTGAACTACACTGGGGGAAAAATACCCACCTTCCCTTCCCCAGGAAAAAAATGAGATTGGCTATATTAAAAGATCTAGATCGTGGGTCCTAATAAAGTTAGGCATATAAATTCAAAACCTTAATCTCCTGGCAATAACTCCAGATCTCTTTCCACTGGATCATACTACCTTTGGAGGAGAGATAGTCATCTAGAACATCTAAATTTCCAAAATATTATAGTTGTCAAACAACAAACCTTCACCATCACCATGTAGGAGTGAATTTGTTTTTGCATTAGTAATAATTCATATTAAATAGCACAAAAAATTTAATAAAAATTATTTATCTCTGAATAAGTTAATTAGGAGCTTCAGATAGATGTCTTCAATACAAACGAAGTAGAAGCAATTAGACTCTAGTAAAATAAATAAAATCCTGTCCCTGAGTCTAGGTGCCCACAGCAGATCCTGCCCTTATTCTAGCTAACGTGTGTTATGATTCTTTGCTACCAACATTTGCTCTAAAACTATCTCCACATGAATTAGCCATCTTATATTAAGTGCAATCCCATTTGGATGATCATATTCTCAAGGCTCTTAAAATCACTAGAAGACTTTACACAATTATCTTACTTGTTTATTTTATAGAATATTTAATTCCCTCCAAATAAGTGTCAAAAGTAAATATGTTGACTGTGACTGAAGTGTATAGGGAACAAGTAATTACAAATCAACACTAAAACTAAAATAAACACTTTAGGAAATGAGTCTGACTATATTTCCCTGCATTGACCTGGAATAGCAAGAGAGAATGATTAAGGACTCCTTCAAAATCCTTCCAGTGTAGTATGCTGCCTGCAAGAGGTACAGGGAAGATTGATGCTATTACGAGACATCACCATCCAACAGAGGGACCTCTGTGAAGAGGCAAAAAAGGCTCTGTGATGCAGTTGCCAGAAAATCAGTTGCCAGCTAAACCTTGTCAACATTCTATTGGAGCTTAGTAACTGAAGTTCATGAGGAAAATAAAACAAAATCAAAATACTAGCATAAATTTACACATTCAAAATTCCCCATCTTGAGAGGCAGAATTTGGCAATCCTGCCATATTCTACCTCTACATGATAAAATAAACCATCTGAAGAGTAAAAAAATCATCATCCCCATTTCACATTTGATACCAATTGGTAGGGTCTTGTTTGTGATATTTAATTTTCTACTCATTAGATTTCTAGGATAAGAAAACAATGTTACGTGGTAACTAGGCAAAACAGTGGATAGATAGAGCTCTAGGCTTAGAATCAGGAAGACGTCTGTCTGAGTTCAAATCCAGTCTCAGAAACTTATTAGCTGTGTGACTTGGGCAAGACATTTCCTCATCTGTCAAATGAACTGGGGAAGGAAATGGCAAACCTCTAGTGTTCTTGCCAAGAAAAACCCAAAGAGAATATGACAGAACAACAACCACAACAAAACAATATTTAATAAATATGCATTTAGTAACTGAATTAAAGCAGATAAACTATCACCAAAGATGGATAATTTCACACCTTTCAACATGAGAGTGAGAAATATTTTCACATCCTTAGGAAACTAGAGTAGCTGGAACTGTTGGTTCTCCCTCTTTCTTTCATGTCCTTAGTGTAAATATTTCTCTTAAAACAGAAATCCTTTAGAATTTCTACCTTCCAAGTCACCAGATGTCAATCATCACATAACTTCCTTGAGATTTTAATCCAGAATTTTCTATAAATATTTAATATAAATGCTTTGAGTGATTAATTTAGACTCTAAGACTATAAAAACCCATCCAGTTTTAAATTTATGATGCTATTAAGCATTCAAAACTCACATGCTAAAAGATTAGCTTCACAGTGGAAGAAATTTCTATTATCTGCGATTGCTAATGTCAAAGATGGACAACTATGTGTGTTAAGTTGTTTCAGTTGTACCTTATTTTTTGTGACTTTATTCAAAGTTTTCTTTGCAAAGGTACTGGAATTATTTGCCATTTCCTTCCCCAAGTCATTTTACAGATGAGGAACTGAGGCAAAGAAGGTCAAATGACTTGCTCAGAGTCACACAGGTTGTAAGTATTTGAGGCCAGATTTAATCTCATGGAAGATGAGCCTTCCTGATTCCCCACTCAGTGCTCTATCCACTGTTCCATATCCAGTTGCCCCTTGGCCAAAGTATACCTGTCAGTATTATGATAGCAGTATGGAGGTTTAAGTATCTCTGCAGAGTGCACAGACCTTTTGCCCTTGGGTCACATTATTATTAGAGGTAAAGGGAATCTATGAAATCTTCCAAACATTTCTTCAATTTTCTATATGAGAACAATGAATCCCCAATAAATTAAATAAACCATTCAGAATCATGCAGCCAGGTAATGGAAATGTGTTGAAATGCAATGTAAAAAACTTGGAATTTAGGGATGAATTTTTAATTAAAAATATAGGATCAAAGATTGTCATTCTATTTATTATATGTGACTTCTGGCAAATCATTTCACTTCTCTGGGGTTCTGTTTACCAAGTGAACAATTGGGGAAATGAAATTAGATGAGTTCTACATCTCTTTTTAGCTTTATACGTTTAGTCATATGAATAGTGAAGTGGAGAGCTATTAAATCCTAGGTCTATTGATTCCTAATCTTATATCTCTGTCAAATTGACCCATTGTTGATAAATTTTTTCTTGCCATTTTGCTCATATATAAATCTCCTAATTTCAATCTTTACAGTAACATTAATTTCTATCATTGAGTATTCTGAGAAATGTACTGTGATCTATTGAATACTTCCTAAATACATAACATCCTAAGAGTGCAATAGGCAATGAAATTTCAAAAAATAGTCCAATTTATAGATGTGGAACTGAGTCAATAACCTTGAGTGATAGCCTTCTTCCCAAGAGTACTCTGAGCTTAGAAGAGGGAAAGATGTTTAGAGGATGTTCATATTTAAAGAAAAAAAAAAGGTAATGGCATTAACCCAATGCCCACTTGGGGTCACTTTTTGTTCAATGATTTATAATTCCAATCTCTATTCAAATGACTTCATTCCTAATTTAAAATTATTTTTACTTGTTTGAGCCCAGAAGGCTATTGCACTGATAAACACATATGATGGTATTTCATCTAAACTCTCCTGAGCATTACCTATCTTGGTTTGTTGCAGGGTCTCTAATTCTTCAGATAGACATCCTCAATCACATTCAGCTTCTGAGCTCATTTAGTAGAATACAGTCTTACCTACAAAGTGAAAATAAAATCTACGTAAGGCAAATTAAACTTGTTTCTAATGGAGAACAGATGAATGCTAGAAAAGTACAATTTTAAAAGGGATCTGTGTTTGAGTGGCTTTGTTACCTTTTTCCTTTTATGATTATAGGCAAGTTACTTGTACTAAATGGGCCTCAGTTTTCTTTTACAAAAAGTAAAAGGATTATATGAGATAGTTTCCAACATTCACTCAAATTCTAAGCCTAGGGTAATATTCAAATATTCAGAATTATTAAGAGTTGAAAATGACTTTAGTAAATTCCTGGCCAATAAAGTAGCAAAAAAGCAGAGTATTAACACAAACCAGAATAAAATGTTATGACATGTTTTTAAAAATAAATAAAAATGCAAATTGAAACATACCATTCTTTACTTTAACTCCTCCATGCATTTTCATCCAATGTAAACAATATATGTCTTCTTTCATAATATTATGAACATGGAAATATATATTATATCATAATATATGTACAACCTCTAAAATGATATCTGCTGTCTTGTGGAGGAGGGAAAGGTGGGAGGGAGGGAGGGAGAGAACATGGATTACAAAATATCAGAAAATGAATATTAAGTCATTGTATTGACATGAAATCTGAAAGACATATACAAATAAAAAATGAAGATATGTTCCCACATAAATAATGTCAGCTTGTGGTTTTCTAAGTCAAGGCATTGCTGGCAGGACTCCATTTCTGTCTGAATTTAATGCTGTTGATTTTAACCCATATAAGTTCTTTCTTTTCTTTTTTTTTCTTACTTTCATTCTCAGTTAGAAGTATTTCATGAGTTTAGTTTATTAATGCAAATTGCTGACTCTTCTGAAACTGTATACACTGTCTTAGAAAAATAGTATACTGGGGAAATAAGAAGTTAAAGGACTTACACAGAATTAAGCAGCCAGTATATTTTATAGGTAGGATTAGAACCTTGGTCTTCTCAATTCCAAAGACATCTCTTTATTATCTACTAAGCCATGTAGTTCCTCAAATTTTTCATTGAATAAAGAGAGGAAAAAAGTGAGAGCTAGGAACTTTAAAGGACTTACTCAAGGTCTCAATTAACAGAGCTAGAATTTGAACCTGAGTTTCCTACCCATAACTTTAGTGTTCTTTTGAAAATATTGTATGAAGGGTTATAAACAACATAAATAAAAAGAAAATTAGTAAAAGTTGGAGACCAAAGTAGGAAGAATGAGTCAAGAAAAAAATGCAAAATCCTTAAAATAAACAAAACAACAACAGATAAAAGGAGATTTAATTTTAAACTTAGTTTTTGCCTTAGTGAAGGTTTGTACATAATAGAAATGCCGTGCATGTACTCATTCTCTTTCTTATCATTGGCAAGCTACTTGACAACTGTTTCCTGATTGTTATTTATGTTTTATTCTTCATGAGATTGAATGAAGTTTCCCCCCCCAGTTAAGAAGGTATAAAGCTGAAGTCTCTCATACAATTTCCTGCTTTTTTCCTTTCATGAATGACAGGGTGTGAACCAGCTTTTATCACACATTGTAAAGTGTTTTGTGTAATAAAAAAAAGCATTGAACAATAATTCCATTGCCTTTATTAGATTTCAGTTATGATATTGTATCCATTTGCATTCAAGCTCCAGCATAGATTTTTATATTTTTTAATTAGCAGTGGAAATTAATGATATTGTATATTCCAAGGCCCTAGGTTCCAATCATGTGTTCTGATTTAAAAGAAAAATCAAAACCAAGTTATGCCTATGTTTTCATGAGTCAGTTCTAAGTGAATGTTCATCTTACCTATATATCTACTTAAAATGGAAGAAAAGTACATTTTTACATCTGGTTCCATTTAATAAAAATAATATCTCATATCTGCTTACCATGTCATCTTATTTCATATTTACTACAGCCCTTGGTTATAAGTTTATATATATGCATATGTATATATAATCATATATATGTACACACATGTATAATTTGTGTGTATGCCTATGTATATGTCTGTCATTTCACTAGTTTAAGAAGTTGCCAGTAAGAAATTTCTTTGACAACTGCAAAGCTAAACCTCTTGTAAATTTATAGTTTTAGAGGGTTTCCTGGAGTCATTAGGCATTTAAGTAATATGCCCAAGGTTGTAAAAACAGTACACTTCAAAAGCAGGACTTGAATTTGTCTCCTTGATTACAATGCTATATATGTTTATATACATAAAAGGAAAAAATAAGAATTAAACTGGTGCTGTTATTTAATTTAAAAGTATAATGAATAAAATAATATAAATCAAAAAGTCATAAAGCAAATAAGATGTAACAAATAGGCCTTATAATGATAAATACAGCATATTTAGAGAGATAACTGATCACTTTAGAGTAAAAAGACTTCTTGGAAGTGTGGTATTCTGAAGAAGAGGGAAGATTTTTGAGAGAAGAGTTGGGATGTGGATGAGAGTCTCTTGAGGAAAATGAATTCAGAAAAAAATAGACATTAGAAAACATTTGTAATGTTCAGGGCATAGCAAGCAAATTGATTTGGTTAGAGTTGTGTTTGGTTTTGGTAAAACTTCACCAATAAGAAATATTTGGGGAATAGAAGGGTTATATTTAAATTTGGAAAGGAGTTTGGATTCAGATTATGAAAGATCTAAAAAGTTAGAACGATTATTTTAGATATTAAATACCTGTCAATAATGCCTCATGATAACACCATTGGATGCCTATACCTTTCTCAAGGAAGATGACCTAAATGATTTCACAAACAATCTCAGAATTGATACACACTCAATTTCAAGATGAGTTTTTTCCAAGTGGATTATGAGCAGACCCTTGAGGAATAGGAAGTATCTGTTACCCACCACCCTGGACCCTCATGTGTAATGCATATATTTTTAGAACCATGTACTTTCCAAAGTATTTACTACTGATTTTACTTGATCTCAATTTAAATGAAACCTGAAACACAACATAGTATAGCATACAGAAAACTAAATTCAAAGCTCAGAAGACCTGGGTTCAAGTTGTACCTCTGTTACATACTGATTTTACCACTCTGTAAATGCACTTAGCAGTTTTAAATTGTTTTCTTTTTCTTTTTATCTGTCTAATCTGAGTTCAAATCCACTCTTAGACACTTACTAGTTGTGTGACCCTGGGCAAGTCACTTAACTTCTTTTTACCTTAAAGGCAGCTATGTAACTCAATGGATAGAATGTTAAGTATAGAGTCAGGAAGACCTGAGTTCAAATTTAGTCTCAGATTTTAGTAACTCATTAATCCAAGGCAAGTCATTTCACTTCTGTTTCCCTTAATCCTCTGGAAAAGACAATGACAAACCAATCCCTTATCTTTGCAAAAAAAAAAAAAACTTCATAGAAAATATTAGTGTGTTATAGTTCACAGGGACATGAAAATTTATATATGACAGAACAACTGAACAAGAACTTTGCTCTTTACTTTGATAATTCCTGTAGGGCTACAAAGAAGGCAAAAAAAAAATGAACACAAACAATTCTCATCATCAAAGAATCCACAGTCTAATGGAGGAGACAACATGTAACCAGTTATGTGCAAACATGATTTGTATATACGTATATATAAATCTATATCTCTGAGTGTATTTGTGAACATGTATATATGTATACATCCATAGCACATAATGCATACTTACATGCTTAATTGGCAGTCTAAACTAAATAATTAATTTAGTCTCCCAAAGACATCATTCAAATTAAGGAGGACTAGAAACGGTTCTTTGAAAAAAGGTGGGAATTGAAGGAAGTCAGGAAAGCCAGGAGGCAGAAATGAGGAGGGACAGCACTCTAGGCATAGAAGAAGGTCCATGAAATCTTCCCTGTTAGGAAAGGGGGTGTTGGGTGCAAGGGTCAAAAAGATCCATTTCACCAAATTGCAGAGCATGGAAAGGGGAATGTGAAAGGGAGCAGGTTATAAAGGGCTTTAGAAGGCTATAAGAGAATTTTATATTTGATTGTGGAGGTAATAGGGAGCCACTGGAATTTACTGAATAGAGAAGGGATATAGTCAGAGCTAAATGTTAATTTTATAACTGATTAGAGGATGGGTTGAATGAGGAGATACTTGAGACTGGGCGAAAAACCAGCCTCCCATTATAATAGTCCTGACATAAGATTTTTTTTTTAAACCCTTGTACTTTGTTGTATTGTCTTATAGATGGAAGATTGGTAAGGGTGGGCAATGGGGGTCAAGTGACTTGCCCAGGGTCACACAGCTGGGAAGTGGCTGAGGCCGGGTTTGAACCTAGGACCTCCTGTCTCTAGGCCTGACTCTCACTCCACTGAGCTACCCAGCTGCCCCACTGACATAAGATTTTGATATCCTTGCATCACAGTAATTACAATATCAGAGAAGATAAGGGAATACATAGAAGAGAAGGTACGAAGAAAAGACAGGGCTTAATGATTGATTGTATTCAGGGGTTAAGAGAAAGTGAAGAATAAAGGATAATAATTCAGTCATAATTCTGAACGACTGGGAAGATAGTGATGCCCTTGACAGTATTAGTAGAGAAGTTAGGAGGAGGGGAGGGCTTGGGGAGAAAGATAGGAAGTTCATTTTTGGACCTGTTGAATTTAAGATGTCTATGGGACATCCAATTAGAGATGTCTAATTGGTATTCAGAGATGTAAGATAAGGTCAGGAGAAAGGTTAGGGCTGGACAAGAAGGTCTGAGAATCATCTGCATAAAGTTGATAATTGATTCTATAAAAACTGCTCTCCTTCCTCTTTTTTTGTGTCTTAGAATTTTAAATTTCCATCAGTGGTCAGGTCGCGTACCACTTTATATCTGAGGCTTTCCATTCCCACACCACAATTGTTAGCTCTCCCATTTCCTTGTCATAGATTTAATGGGAGTTTTCTTCATTATATAATTTGTATTCTCTTACCTTTTTGCATGCTCTCTCTTCTGAGTAAAATGTAAGTACCTTGAAGTTAGGAACGATTTCTATTCTTCCCTTTATATCCTCAGTGCTTCCAAGAGGCCCTAATAGATTTTTAATAAATATTTTTTGAATGACTGAATTAACCCCTAATGGTCTTTAATGACTAATTTAATTAATAATGGTCTATTCTTCCCTTTATATCCTCAGTGCTTCCAACAGGCCCTAATAGATTTTTAATAAATATTTTTTGAATGACTGAAGTAACCCCTAATGGTCTTTAATGACTACAGGTTCCCAGACCTAGATAAGCTACCTGCCCAGACATGGAACAAATGGACAGATGTGATCCTGAGAGAGTGGTAGATACCTCAGGCTTGGAGTGCTGTTGGAAAAGTAAATCAGATTTTTTAGCAGCTAAATCAAGCTGATGTTGGGCTGTGATATCTAGCTATCATAGCTCTCATAAATTCATTAAATTCACCAGAGGATTATTAGGAACTCCAATTCATTTTGCAGAGTTCATGCCAAAGCTAATTTAAGGTAGTCCTAATAACTGAATGACTAAGATGTCTTAAAGGTGTTATGATCTAAACAAAGAAACCAGAAGCATAGAAGAGACCTGCATGCATTTTTTTGTGTCTGCCAGTATCAGTTTTTATCCTAAGTGAGTTATTTAAGCTTTTTTGATTTTCAAGATCTACATATGTAAAAAGGGATAATTCTTCCTCTCACTCCATCCCTTGCACCAAAGTGCATCCCTGGGATTGTATAAAAAATAAAAGGAAGTATAAAAGTGAAGAGGCAAATTAAAAATTCTATGCACATAGTATAATTTCCCTTATTAATTGCAAAATCAGACATGTCACACCCCACTTCCTCTGCCCACCCCTAAAATTAATAAACTCTAGGGTTTTGCTTCTATGATTAAACACAATGTGTCCCAAAAGTCTTAGCGGAGTTAAGACAGTAGACAAAGCAATAAATATAAAAAATCACAGAATGCGGTTTCATCTGCACTAAAAGATATGCTGTATAAATTTTTCTATTATTCTAATTCCTTTACAGCTTTGCTTCTATCTATTTTCCAGGTCTTGAATTTTAAAATTTGGTATCTAGCTAACCAGGCCTTGTTTTAAACTTCTATAAGGAATTCCATCTCCCATCTTTCCATTTTTATACTAGCTCTGTACTCCATGGGATATTCATTCTTCTCTCACCTCTGCTTCATTGATTACCTTTCTTCTCTAAGAATGAATCTCAAGCACCACCTTCCCATGGTGACAGGCTTTCCTCAGCTCCTAAACTGCTAGTGCTCTCTTCCTTCTTAAACCACCTTATTTTTAACTAGTTTATATTGATTTTTCCTTATGCTTTTTCTATTGAAACTGCATATACCTCTGTATGTATTATTTGTCTTCTCCTTTAGAATATAATTAACTTGTAAGAAGAAATTATTCCATTTGCTATATTTGTATTCCCATCATCTAAAAGGATGCCTAGTACATAGGAAACACTTAATAAAAACTTGCTGATTAAATGATTTCTAATCATATAATTCCATGTTACCATAAAACTTACTATTTCCACAAAATACAAAGGAGTTGAAATCTTGCTCAAAGTGACAAAAGTTATGCATGCCTAGGGAATGAAGGTCCATTTAGTTGCTGCATTTACTAAAAGGTGATCTTATTTGCAAGTGAGCAAAGTAAACAGATTGTATGATAAATTTTTAAATGGAAGATGTGCAGATTATAGAGAAATTAATTTAAGGTTTATAAAGAAGTTGTTTTGCAAACTCTCTTTTGCCAAATAAATAGCCAGCTGTATGTAAAAGAAATGGTGGGTGACCCACATCCCCCTCTTCTATATTTTTTATCTGATGAGAAAATTACTTTTTAGTTAAAAAAAAGCAGAATGAACTGCTTTCACATGCTACCTGCCATCTGGTTGGCATGGTCTAAAAGATTGAAATCTATTGCTAGGTGATATTCTTTTTTTTTTTTTAGCTTTTACTTTTTCTCCTTGGGTCCCATATGGCAACACTTTAGAACATTCTTTCATGGGAAAATCAAAGTGCTGCAGGTCTAGATCTAGCACAAATAAATGAATGAGACATTGTAGTGACAGAGCCTTGATAAGAAGTGGAAGTGTGAACCTGCTTTCCTATTGAGAATTTGCTCATGTTTAAAAAAGTGGCTGTTGAACAGGCCAGGCAAAGAAATGAGTTGAAAATTTTGATAGTTAAAAATCTGGAAAGTACATGAAATATCTAACTATTGGAAAATATTCAAAATAAAAATTAAAAAAAATTTTGGTACCCGTGGTAATTATTGCACATTGATGTTTTATGTATATGATAATAACAAAGCACTGTGATATAGTAGACACAAATCTGACCTCAGCACCTCAGGAACAGAAAGACTTAAGTTCAAGTCCTAACTGACAAATAATGGCCATATGATCTTAAGCAATTTATTTGATCTCTCAGGGCCCTAGGCAACTCTCTAAGATTCTAAATGTCAAATAATGTGCTTATCTAAATCAGTAGAGGAAATTTCTCTCACTGAGATTTCTCTAAACCAATAAAATCAGAGATTCAATCCCTATCCTTACACATAACAAGAAATTATATTTTAAATATTACAATTTTGGTAAATAATGTCAAAAAGCCAAATTTCTCCAAGTCAAGGTAGTAAGTTAGATTTTATTGGAAGAGGGCCAAGTCCTCCAAAGTATAAATGGTCCCTTGCACATATTACATAGTTAAACCCAGCAAGAGACAATGCAAGGTGTCCGAGATACATTTTACATACTAGGACAGTAACAAAATGTACAAGGATCATGACATATCACAAGACATAACATCATATTGACCTTATTTAGAAACCGTTACCCAACTACAAAGCTTATTGGTTAGTTCGTTTAGGAAAGCCCATATTAATCTAAAGGTTATGTCACAAGGCAATTCCCTTATTTAAAAAAATAGTGATGACCAATATATTAGACTCATCTGATCTGGGGGGAAGGATGGTTATTTCCAAAAAGGGAATGGTGCGTATGTTTGCACCATATCTGGACGTGAAACTCAGATGGTCAGTATCTTATGATAAAAGGAAGTGCAAACTTATGGAGGGATTGGAAATCCCCTTAGGAGCAGTTTTTATGCTTTAGTTAGAAATTCTTATAAAAATCATGAATTCTATTGATTGTATTAAGATTATGATGGAATTATACTAATCACTTTAGAATCACAACATTATCTTAAACCTATCACTATCAATAAAATCCAATCAAGTATAAGGGGTTAGGAGTCTACCTTCCTGAAATTATATATACTCAACATATGTAACATTTATTTATGCATGTGTATAGTAGACATTCCATAATTCTTTCACAATAGCAGTTTCTTCCTACTTTCATTCATTTCTTTCTTCCTCCCTCCCTTTCTCTTTTCCTTCCTTGTTTGTTTGTTTCCTTCCTTTCTTTGTTTCCTTCTTTCTTTCTTCCTTTCCTTCCTTCCTTCCTTCCTTCCTTCCTTCCTTTCTTTCTTTCTCTTGGGATAGGAAAAAATTATATCTTTCTTTCTTACTCAGCCATTCAAAACCCAAAACTCATGTTTTCAGTGCCTAAAAGGCCTGCACACTGGATAGTTTGTACTATCAGTCTAGGCTTTCACCATCTGACTTGTTATGCTTATAGTTTTCTTATATTCTACAAATCTCCTTTGCAAATCTAAATAATGACGTGAAAATTAATTAATGAATTGATGAGTCAAAGCTATCCAAAACATTTTCTACAGAGAAAAGATTTGGCCACATTCAAAAAGAAGAGAGCAAAATAAAACAAACAAAAAATACTTGTGTCTTCAGCTTATTTTTATGTTCTCTCTTCCTTACTTAATGTATGATTATAGGTTGGACTTTTTTTATTTCCGAGTCTCAATTTCTTCATCTATCAAATAAATGGTGAGGATTATGGCAATATTAGCATCATAGTTTTAGGTCATTTAGTATAACATCCTTCAACATCTAGTAGGTGAAATGGATAGTGTCCATCCTGGAGTCAGGAAGACTCATCTTTATGATTTGAAATCTGGCTCTGAAACTTATTAGCTGTGTAATCTTGACCAAGTCACTTAATCCTATTTGCTTCAGTTTCCTCATCTGTAAAATAATCTGGAGAATGAAATGGCAAATTAATCCAGGATCCTTGCCAAGAAAACCCTAAGAGGGGTTATGAAGAATCAGACACAACTGAAAAACTAACAACAATGAGTACAACATCCTTATTTTACATATGAAGAAATAGAGTCCAAAAGAAATTAACTAACTTTCCCAAGGTCATACATATCCTAAGTGATCAATAGTATGTGCCAAAGGCTGACTTTGAACCCAGGGCACTCTTATACTCAGTACCCTAAATTCTCCCCAAAGGCAGAATTGTTCAAAACAAAGCATTTTGAAAAGTGCTTGATGAATTAATTATAATTATTTACTGGGTCTCATTAAAAAGTAACAATTTTCTTTTGTATTGACTCAGGTGCTAATGGGCTATTTTTCAATTGTTCATTGACTGACTGACTACATTGAGAGCTCAAGTTGGTGTCATCTGTCCTTTGGATTTATTCTGTCCAAGTGTCATTAGATAATGACAGGAAAAATTCTACTTCTCCCCTAAGGATTCTAAGGAGATAACTCTGAGAGAGCATTTCTAGTACTATCACTTACATGCCTCAACTGAGTTTGCTTCTCAGTATCAATTACCTTTTTTTTCAAGTTTGTATTAGCAGAGCGATTATCACAAAAAGTGTGGTCACAAAATGAGTTGCCCCTCCACACTTGCATATCCTCTCATTTGCACAAAAACAAGTCATTGAAGAAAATCTAGTGAGTGAGGCTCACTAAGGAATTCCTGAAAGCCAAGATGTCCTTCATAATTCCTGCCTCTGGAAGTCCTTTTCACCTTTTATTGAATTCCTCCCAAGGTGATTTCAGGGCATTGTGTTGGTGACAGATGAGTTTCTCTCTTGCTCAGCAGGGCTGGAACTTTGCAAATATTAGTGTCGATTTATGGGACAATCCATTGCTGGAATTTGTCAGCCAAGTTATCCAGCTGCTACACTCTTTCCTCACCACAATTGGAGGATATTGCTACCATTTCTGATTGTTGGTCAGTTCCCTGAGGACTTCAAAAGGTCTCTAGATTTCATAGAGCCCTAAACTCAGTACAAGTTTTCACCTAAGATCAGAAAAGAATAAATACAAAAGAAAGAGAAGGGTCATCAGAGCAGTGGGAAAAAAATGACTAGTTCCTCCCCACCCTAACAATCCAATGGCATTATATAGTAATCATTGTCACCTAAAAGCCTCCAGGAAAGAGACTAAAAGAAGACTATTTTCAAACTGGGCAGAGAATATACTGTATAATATGTGCTATGCAATCCATCAGAAAGGGCAAATCCAAGCATTCTTTAAATCTGGGGCTTTTATTGCTAAATATTATACTAGTAAATGTCACAGAATATGACATGTCCAAATTTGACTTTCAGTGTAATTAATACCCGATTATAGCTGACATATCTCAAAAAAAATCAAGAAATCAATTTAATACCCTATAAAACTCATTTGAAAATATATAATGCAAATTATTCTTCCCAGAAGCATCCTAGAATGGCTATTTAGTCCTGAATGCTAATCTCACTTGAATTATGGAATACCAAAGTTTAGAAAAGTTTCAAAAAACAGTAATATCCTATTTTAGCTAATATTATTAGCATTTTTCCCTCCCCAAATTTCTTGAGTATGAGATATTGGGAGGACCCATTACCCATACCTCAGTCTTTTTTGCTATAATAGGGTTGAAGTTATTTTTCCTGACCAAGAAAAAGTGAAAACACAGTGACATATAAAGAATCCCTTCATTTTCCTTGAAAAAATGAACAGAAATCATAGGCAAATTCTATTTACAACAATAATACATAAAATATGTGTGATAATAAGATTAAATCTACACTGCCCATCTTTATATTTAGTCACAAAAGGTGAAAACATCTCCATTTTGGGGTGGTCTGTAACCCATGTGTGCTAGAGTAACAAATCAGAATTTACTGACTGCCTCATGGGCAATCCTAAAAAAAAGTGTCTGTTGTGATTGGACACGAAAACTAAGAGGAGATGACAGGACATGATGCAAAAGAGGCCCCTTTAAAAAGGGACCTCAGTCAGCTGAGCTGGATCTTTTGGTTTGTGAAGGGGGCCTGAGGGAGCTCTGCTAGTTCGTGACTGGGGCATTCCATGTGGTGAGTTTAAGACTGAATCTTCCTGAACTTTGGGGGTAATATATTTACCCCAAAACCCCTTTTCCTCATTACATATGAAACAACATTGAGCATGGTCCCTATTTAACAAAAGCTGACAATTAGCATAGGTTTGCTTAATTTAAATTACGTAAATTTATCTGGGAACCAATACATATGTGTTCATAGTAATTAATGCAACTGTCAGATAATCTACAATAGGGAACAAATGAATGATAATTGTAAATATTGTTCAGAAAATGAGGGGAATAAATATAGTCTGGATTCCTTGAATAAATATGGTCTGGAGGCCTCATAGAGATGGTGGTACTGGATCAGAACTGGAGAAAATGGGTATAATTTGAATAGATGGAATAAAGGGCACAGGCCCTTCTATATTAGGAAGTATGCATGAGAAAACTAGCATGATTATAGTGGAAAAGAAAAAGAAAAGGAGGCAGGAAAAAGATGATGGGAAAGATGCCTCTTCACTACTCTTCGCTACCAGTGAAATTGCAGATGTAATATAAAGTTGTTTTGACTGACATTTCATTGGCTACTTTGATTAGAAAAGTCATCTATTCTTGTAGAGGGTCATCAGTTTGTTAGGAAACTGATGCGATGCTACTCAACCAGGGAGTAGATATAGCTTTGCTCTAAAGAAACATAATCTAATTGAAGTAGCAAGAAGTCTTTTTATATGAAACAGAATAATACACCAAAGAATCACATGCTAAAACTGAACAAGTATGGATGAGAGTAATAGATGTTCAAATAATCATGGATAGGAATGTGGAGTAAAGATTTATAGAAGAATTAAGGCTTTACTCAAGTCCTGAAAAACAAATTGACAAGATGGTGATTGTGGTAAATTTCAGGAAGGAAAAATAGAATGAACAAAATTTCAATTGACTCCCAAACATATATTTGTCCTTGAGTAGGATCATTCTTGTCTTTATTTTTTTTCCTTCTCCTGGAATTATTTATGTAATTACTATAATTTTCAATTTAACTTTGCCATTGCAGGCCCAATCTAATTCATGTTAATTGATTAAGCTAAAAAAAGTTATTCTGTATTTGTTATTTCTTTAGTTGTCTTTTAATGAAAGATTTATTGAATAGTCATATTTTCCTTAGACACACAGATTTCTGAGTTATAATGTTTGAGTAAAGTCATAAGAAACAAATATACATAATATATGATCCAGAGGGAATAATAAACAACCTTTTTGTATTAGAGTGGGTACATATTGCCCGTCACTTTGGACTGCTAAAGTTATAAACAAGCTCTTATGTCTCTGGCCACCAAATGTTCATGAATGAATAAACTTTATGCTCATGGTTTCAAGACTAACTGACAGATGAAGTGCCTTGTTTTTTGTTACTTGGATGACCTTAGGGAAAATGTAAGCTAAAATAAGAAATGAGAAATTTTATTTCCTACCCAAACTCCCAAATAAATGATATTGTTGATCTCAAAAATAGTCCTTCATGGATCCACATAGGGTTTCATATTGTTATGAGTATGTGAATTAATAAATAGACTAGTCAGAAAATATACAACATACTGAAGGAAAACAATGTAGGGAGATAAGGGAGAAAGAGGAAGAGGAACTGTAGAGAGGATCAAACATTTTTTTTGAATTGTGGAGCTGAATCTACCAGTAAATTTTGAAAAAAAAATCATTGCTGTATTCCCCCAAGAATATTCTCTGCTGGTTCCTTGGAATCAGAAATAAGGAAATTTAAAATAAGGATAATGAAATATTATGACAAAATTTTTTCTTGCCTTTCAGTGCCTTCCAATCTGATTTGCCCATCACTTTCCAAAATACAATTAGAATACTCTCCTCACTATCTCATTCTCTCAAATGAATTTTGAGTTATTTGTAAGGATTCACTGTTGGAGGGTCTGTGCTACATGTTGAAATGTGAAAAAAAAATGCAATGATATTCGACTTCAAAGGGTTTTCATTCTATCAGAGGGAGAGGAGAGAGAAAAGTAGGAGGTGTGTTATGTTCTTTATGTTTGTTTGTTTTTCTTTCCTATTCAGCCCATATTTGTGGCCCTGACTTGAACCGGTTCTATTTTCTGCAGGGAAAATTCTCTAATGGAAATTCCTGTTGTCATTGATTTTCTCTCTTATGAAATCCTCCCACATTTGGAATGTGCTCAGCAATTTAACAGACCCAAAATTGTGCTTATTATTTTAATATTTGCCATTTGTGATTAGATTTTTAAATTGCTTTAGGTCAGAAATCATTTATATATGAATGTACCTATATACATACATGTATATGTATATAAAAGTGTATATATTTCAATTATATACATAAATGAATGTATGTGTGTATCTCTATATGCATGCTATTTTGCATCTACTGTCCTGTTTCACTGAACCAGATGTCCCTCCAAGGATAAGCTAATCATTTCTTTTTCTTTTCTCCTTTTTTAAACTCTCATCTTATGTCTTAGAATCAATACTGTGGTCCATGTTTGTTGCTTGTCAGTCAAGGAAGTAGTCACAAGGTTTGAATTTTGAAAATGAAGTCCTTCAAATAATGAGCTGAGTGCAAATGATTTTGGTGGACAATGCCTTGAATCTGAAAATATTCCTTTTAAGTATTCTATTGCAAATATTGTTTACACATTGATTTATTTTCCCAAAGAATTGCTGAAAATATTTAAAGTCCTTTTCTTTTTTTGTTAATTTTTATTTATAATATTTTCCCATGGTTGCATAATTCCAGCAAGCAGTTCCACTGGGTTATACATGTATTATTGTTCAAAACCTATTTCCATGATGCAGTAGAGTGATTCTTTAACATAAAAACCTTAATCACATCCCTAACACTACATGGGCAATCATATATTTTCTAATGTATTTCTTCTCCCACAGTTCTTTCTCAAGATATGGATAGCAGCTTTCTTTCTCATAAGTTCCTCAGAATTTTCATGGATCATTGCATTGATACTGGTAGAAAAGTCCATTACATTCAATTGTGCCATAATGTTTCAGTCTCTGTGTATAATGTTCTCCTGGTTCCACGCCATTTGCTCTGCATCAATTCCTGGAGGTCATTCCACTTCACATGAAATTCCTCCATAAAACTTCTTTTCAATTATTCATTTCTTCCACAATGGTTTGCTTATGAGGTGTTTCTTGATAGTTCCAACTTCCTATATTTCTTACTTTGATAATAATTGATACACATCCTGCTGTATGCAGTTCCTGACATGTTTTTATGCTTTTGCTCAAATCCTATAGAGGAATTGTTCATTTGTGGTAGTCAGCTTTATTGAATTAATTTTTTTAATAATTGGGTTTTTTGGTTTGTTTGTTAGGATTTCTATCATCAAACTCAAAGAAGAATTTTTTAGAATTCTATTCTAAGCATTCTTATTGCCTTTCTAAAATTACTTAATATATGATTATTTTTTATCATTCTTTTAACTATTAGGTAAACTATCTAGAGATTGTATTAAGTAAATATTTTCAGGGACCTCAGAGTCTTGAACTTTTCCCTATTTTCAAATTTATAACACCTCAATTTTATATTTTCTTTCTTCTTTTCCATACTTAAGGATGAAGATTTTCTTTTTTTTTTTTTAATTTGTTTTTGCTCTGTCTTTCAGCTTTTTAAAAATTTCCTTGTACTAGTGAGCAATATGTTGTTTTGGGAATTGAAGCTGAGGCTATCTTCGAGAAAAAGGTTGTATGTACCCCCTTTCATTTGACAGATGATATTTGTTACCAATTTTTGTTTCAATCTAGTCCATGTGAATAATTAAATTATTCATGTCTTCAGTCAATTTCTGCACCTTGATATATATATGTATGTATATATATATACATATATATATCAGTACCACCTGCATTGAAATTAGCTTATTGTTTCTTTAATTTGGGGGGGATGGCATTTCTTGTTATGTAACTTGCCATCTTATGATTCCAGAACATGACAAAGCAACGCTCATTCTGGTGAGATAATCACCTGAATAGTTTTTAGTATAACCAAAGCACAATCCTTTTCTACCCTGCCTATTTTTCAGATTTTTAAATCTGATTTTTCAGATTCTTAAATCTACTTTATTCACTTTGACAGGGGTACTAATTCAATCAAATTTATTGTCAGAACACAGGATAATGGTTAGTATTTCAGGGTTCTACCAGATCTTGAGGACTACCATAGCCATCTCACACCCACTAAGTTCTCATCTTATGTGACCTTACCAGGCATGATTTTGTTATTGCTGAAATCCTCCGCCTCATTATTATCATCATAATCAGCACCCTCATAGTTGGCATATATTCTCCTAAACTGTGAAACTACAATAGCCCTAATTTCCATTTCTGTTAGTTTAGAAAGAAGGAAGAGAAAATTATTTCACCCTTCTTTTTGTGAAGAACCTTACTCTCCATTAGGTTTACACTATCTTATATCTAATTTGTGAGTAAAGGAGGAAAAAATAAATTATGCTGTTTTTAAATGGTAAGTGAGGAGAGTGAAAGAATTGTCTAATGATGTTTGTGTTGTCCTACCCATTAGAGATAGAAGTAATGTGTAGACCAGTGATGGCAAACCTTTTAGAGACCACATGCTGTGTCCCCTCCCCAATGAATCCTGCTTGGGGGAGGGTCTACTTTTCAAGATGTAGTTGACTGTCTTAGGCAGGTCTCTTCAGGAAAAGCCATGTGGGAGAGATTCTTGGACCAGTAAGTGCTGCCATCATTTTATTGGGGATGAGGAGAGGCAGCTTAAACAGGGTTCTAGAATAAGATGAGCTTCCCTTTGTTTAAAACAAAATCATCCTTTGGGGCAGGTATTCCTGAGCTGGGTTCAGGTCAAATTTGGGCTTCAGAAAATTGCTTTACCAGTGATTCTGGTCTGGTTGAAGTCTGCCTGACCTGAAGTCTTCTACAAGAGGACAATGGTGCCACAGGACCTCGTGCTCCCCCCAGTCTTGGAGTAGGTAGAGTCTTTGAGTTTCCTTTACTTCAGTGAGCCAGCATGTGTGTACTTGCTAAAACTCTGATCAGGATGAGGATTGCTGCAGAGAGGTCTGGATGGCCCCCTGCAAGGGTGGAGTTTGCTGCAACAGGGAGGATCTCCCTGGAATTTGGAGTGGGCTCCTCCCAGAGAAATTTGAATCTTGAAAGCAAAGGTGGAAGCCCAGGGAGGGGGCAGTGGAGGCTCCAAAGCCTCCAGAAGTCAAGTGGGAATGGGACATTCCCTGAGAGCCTCCACCACTGTCTCTTTGCTTTCTGTCACCCAGGGTAGCTACATGTGGCCCCACAGGGGTTCAGTTTGCCCTTTCCAGGTGTAGTTTCCTCTCAGCCTCAGCCTCCTCTCCTGAGGAAAGAGAGTCACAGAAGCCCTGGGCCAGACAGGAGAGGGAGAAAGAGAGGAGAGTGGCCTGAGCACTCAGGGAAGGGAAGGGAGTAAGCAGTACAGAGGGCCAGGGAGGTGTGGTGGAGAGGGGGAAGGAAACACCTCCCCCACCCCAGTCCCTCTGCTTTCTAGTAACTATTTGATAAAAACTGCTGGGAAAATTGGAAAATAGTATGGCAAAAATTAGGTTTAGATCAATATCTCACACCCTATATGAAGATGAGTTCAAAATGGGCATATGATTTAAACACAGAGATAAAATTAGGTGAACATAGAATAGTATACTTGTCAGATCTATGGGGATGGGAAGAATTTAAGATCAAGCAAGAGATAGAAAATATTACAAGATTTAAAATGAATCATTTTTATTATATTAAATTAAAAAGTTTTTTTTTACAAACAAAACCAATGCTACCAAAATTAGAAGGGAAGCCACAAACTGGGGAATATTTTTATAACCAATTTCTCTGACAAAGGTCTAATTTCTCAAATATGCAAAGAAGTAAGTCAAATTCATAAGAAAGCAAATCATTCCCCAAATGACAAATGATCAAGGGATATAAATAGGAAGTTTTCAAATGAAGAAATCAATACTATCAATAATTATACAAAAAAGTATTCTAAATCGCTCCTGATTAGAGAAATACAAATCAAAACAATTCTGAGATACCTAGCAGAGTGGCCAATATGTCAATAAAGGAAAATAATAAATGTTGGAGGGGAAATGGCAAAAATTGAAACACATGCATTGATGGTGGAGTTTAAATTGATTTAATCATTCTGGAAGGCAATTTGGAATTATGCCCAAAGAGCTTTTAAAAAAGGGATGTCCTTTGATTCAACAATACCACTACGAGGTTTGTATCCCAAAGAGAAAAAGAAATAGGAGAGGATATGCTGGCGCAAAAATATTTTTAGCTATACTTTTTGTGTTGACAAAAATTGGAAACCAAAGTGTTGTCCCCTTTCTTAGGTACATGATTATAATTTTATTTTATTATTTTTTATATTTTATTTCCACATAATTTTTCTGAACTTATGTGATCCAAATTGTCTCTATCCCTTCTTCCCTCCCAATTCTTGGAGCTAGGAAGCAATTCATTCTGGATTATACATGTATTATCAGGAAAAACATATTTCCATATTATTCATTTTCGCAAGTGAATAATCTTAAAAACCCAAATCCTTGAACATATACCCAATTCAACAAGTGATAAATAATATGTTTTCATCTGCATTCCTATTCCCACAGTTCTTTCTCTGGAAGTGAATAGTATTCTTACACCATAAATTGTTCAGTTCTTATCCACTTGAGGGACAACACCTCATTTTTCCAATTTTTTTCCACCACAATGAGCATGGTTATGAATATTTTTGTACTATTTTTATTATCTCTTTTGGGGTACAAACCTAGTAGTGGTATTGCTGGATCAAACGGCATGCTTCCTTTTAAAGCCCTTTGGGCATAATTCCAAATTGCCTTCTTTTCTGGAATGGTTGGATCAATTCACAATTCTACCAGCAATGTATTAGTGTTCCAATATTGTCACATCCCTTCCAATATGTATCATTTTCCTTTACCTTCATCTTGACCAATCTGCTAGGTGTGAGGTGTTACCTCAGAGTTGTTTTGATTTGCATTTCTCTGATCAGGAGGGATTTAGAACATTTTTTCATGTGATTATTGATAATTTTGATTTCTTCATCTGAAAACTGTTCATGCCCCTTGACCATTTGTCAATTGGAGAATGGTTTGATTTCTTATACAACTTGACTTAGTTCCTTAAAAATCTGGGAAATTTGACCACTGACAGAGTTTTGTTATAAGTTTTTTTTTTCTGTTTTATTTCCCCCCCTGGTTTGTTGTTTCCCTTCTAATTTTGCTTGCATTGGTTTTCTTTCTACAAAATTTTTTAATCTAATATAATTGAAATTATTTTACATTTTGTAGTGTTCTCTATTTCCAGCTTGGTCTTAAATTCCTTCCTTTCCCATAGATCTGACAGGTATACTACTCTGTTCACCTAATTTGTTTATGATTTCCTTCTTTATATTTAAGTCATTTATCCACTCTGAGTTATGTTGATCTAAGCCTAATTTCTCCCATACTATTTTCAAATTCTCCTAGCAGTTTTTGTCAGATAGTGGGTACTTGTCCCAAAAGCTGTGACACTATCTTGCTACTATCATTTGCCATAAGTCTATTCCATTGATCCACCCTTGTATCACTAAGCCAGTATCATATAGTGTTGATGATCACTGTTTTATAGTATAGTTTGAGATCTAGTAATGCTAGGCCTCCCTCTTTCACTTTTTTTTTCATTTGTTCCCTTTATATTCTTGATCTTTTGTTCTTCCTGATGAAATTTGTTATAATTTTTTCTAATTTTATAAAAAAAATTTTTGGTAGTTTGGTAGGTATGGCACTGAATAATAAATTAATTTAAGTAGTATCGTCATTTTTATTATATTAGCTTGTCCTACCCATGAGCAATTGATTTTTTCCAATTGTTTAGATCTAGTTTTATTTGTGTGAAGATTGTTTTATAGTTATGTTCATATAATTCCTGAATCTGTCTTGGCAAGTAGATTCTCAGGAATTTTATGTTCTCTTAAAGTGATTTTAAATGGAATTCCTCTTTCTAATTCTTACTGCTTGTTTTTGTTGGAAATATATAGGAATTGTGAAGAGAGAATTATACTCTATTTATTTTTAATGTAATCAATTAGCAACTTTTAATTTAATCAATCAAGAATTTAAAGTCCCCCTACTTAAAACTTACTTAGTCACTAAGTAAGAGAGTTCACAAGACACTTACTAGGGGAAAAAAAAAAAGATTCACAACCCAAAATTCACAAGCACTGTCCCTCCTTGGGCAGTGCTAGGCAAATTGGTTGGCTGTGATAGTTTCTTGTGAAGTGGGAGAGAGATAGGAAGTGACATGGATTGGGGTTCCTGAATGTTGGTGATCATTGTTTTCTTAGCTTCTGTCTCTCAGGGCTTTGTCTTGGTAGTATCTTCCCTTCCCTGTCAGATGCCTGAGTGAGGGCAGGTAGATCTGTGAAGTTCTTTGTGTAGCATGTGCTTTAAAGCATTTTGCTATGAAGCTATCTTTCTATCCCCTGCTGACTTGACTGTGTCCAGTCATGTTTCTGCCCAAGTACCAAAATCTGATGCCTAAATTCTGTGTTCTTCAGCCTCAAGTGTCACTGCCAAAAACCTTGCACTGCCCTCAGGGGTAAGTCTGTGGTGCTTTCAGCCAGCTCCTGGGAATTTAGGCATTGCCTCAGCCCCTTAGCCCTTGCTCTAACTCTGGCATGGTATGTGGTGTGGGTGAGGGGTAACCTATTTGTGCTTTAATTAGTATAGTTTCGCCCCCTTATAGAGTAGGAATTCCCAGTCACTTCCTACCTTTAACACTGCTTCCAGTAGGGGAGCCCCTTTACTTGTGCTTTTTAGATGCTTTTTAATGATCTTTGGGAAAGAGATTCAGAAGGCTTCTGCTACTACACAACTATCTCTAATTTCTTGATTTCAAAAAATAGTATTTTTAAGATGAACTGAAATACTTGTTTTTTCCAAACTTTAAGAGATGTAGAATTCTTTATTTTTAAAACAAAAAAGATTTTCTTTTCCTTTGTGACTTTCATTATTTCTGTTTTATAGTTTTCAAAATTCTAAATTCCAATAATATCTTATTTGAGCCTTGTCCACTAGTTTCTAAAGCAATTCTTTGTAATACTGAGAAAATTGTAATGAGACACAATAGGATAGCATATTTTATATTTTTTCTGTCTTAAAGATATGAAGGATAAAATAGATTTGCAAATTAAGTAACTTGTGAATTCTAGGGATAAAAATGTCAAATGAGATGATTTCTAATGATTGTTTTATGCTTTCAACACAATGACTAGTAGACAATCAGCTTGAGAAAATGAAGTTATTTGATGGACCAGTTTTTGAATTTATTTTTTCTTAATTTTTTTGTATTCCATATGTTGCCCAGTAGAATCCTGGGTGTCCATTAAGTAAAAACTTATTGACTTAATTTTGTTTTTTCTTGTATTTGGTATGAACTTGTTAAATGATTAACACAGCTATTGTTCCACCTCTTTGAGCTATTGTATCCTTTAGCCAATATTACAGTTGACCCTTGTGCTCTCCTTCTATGTCATTATATTTAAAATTGTATCCTGGAGATCCAATAACACTTTTAATATCTGGAAAGATGACCTCAGGAATGCTTAGCCAAGCCTTTGATGACATTACAGAATCAGCTCTAATATAAATACTATTTCTTCTCCTGAATGATGCTAAATGACTGACTATAGCATTGTGTATTATTTCTCTACCCTTCCCAACTCCCTTAAATTTTGGCTTTATAATTCTATCAAAGGGGTTAAGTATCAGCCCATATTTTCAAGCTAGAAAGTGACCAGATAGTCTGTCTCCAAATCTAGAATGAATACATGTCCACAATGCTGCCTTTCTCCTGATTTAGCTAGGAAACTCTTTTTTTATTGTCCTACATGTTTTTCCAAGGACGAATTTGGCCGGAACTCTTACCTAATTTTAGTTTATTTGTTTGTTGAAGCTAATGGAAAAGTGAACTTGAAGGTTAATGGGAAAACACCTATTCCTTCCAAGGTAAAAGCTTCAAACAAACACAAAACCTAACTGGAATTATGGAATCCACTTTTATATATGTGAAAAGTGACTTTTGCAGGGCTAATAAAGAAAAAATGAGTCCAATACTAAGATGAAAGAAAACAGTCTACTAAAAACAAAATCTATGTTCTTTCAGTAAATTTAATGAAATAATGTATCATTTATATTTTTAAAGCCTTGCTTATGTTTCTTTTTAAAGTGTTCTGAATATAAGAAATGATATCTTTTAAAAATATTTCTGAATATATATTATTATATACACATAAGATATATCTATTATATTATATATATAATTAGATATATATCTAATTTCACTAATATATAATGCTGTATGAAGGCCAAAATAATTTCTAATGGAACTTCTAGATGAATAAAGTTGTGCTGAATCTTATGCAGATGTCTCACTGTTGTGGGGATATGACACTAGATTCTTAAATGGTATGATAACTTAACATTAATATCTTGCTTTAAATTTACAAAGCATTTTACATTTACTATATCATATTATATTCACAGTAGTCCTATGAGGCAAAATCTATTATTGGCTCTGCCTTTACCGATGGAAAAACAGAGTCTGAGAAAGTTTATATGACATGCCCAGGGTCACAAAGGTAGTATATGAAGCAAGATTTTAATACATGTCTTCTATACTACAACTCTTGTGTTCTAATCATTATATCAACTAGCAATCTAAAGTAACACAAAATTCTTGATTGTTCAAAAATATTAAGACCTTCAGAATAGACTGTATCTACTTTTAAAGAACAGACGATACAGTTAAGTAAAGTCAGAAAACTAAAGAAAACACCTCCTCATTCGTAGAGCATTCTGACTGCTAGGTGATGAAATCTTTGGCCACGACAACCAAGAAATGTGTATAAAAACCAAAATGACCCTTAGTATTGAGGGAACCCCTTATACTTCTATAGTGACAATGGCAATTATCATTATAACTAAAACAAAAGTCAAAAGGAAGTCTCATCTCTTTGGAAAGGGTTCACAGTTTCTTATTGAAGGGTCAAATAAAGAAATTAGAAGATTTCAGGCTATTTTGCATCAAAAACTAATAAGTTGCATTTTATGGGACATTTGAACATCTGGCATTATTGCTGTTGATCATCAATATTTACATAGAAACTACCATAAAAATCATTGTAGTTTATGTGAACAGCAATGTTGTTCTTTCTTTCTTTTTTTGTGGCATGATTTAGAGGATAACAAGGAATAAAAATTTTCAGAACTTGTTAAAACCTTACAAATGAAAACATCATATAATCTTGATTCTTTGTTAAATCAAACAAAGGTGAACATAGATAAAAATAATTAAAAAATTATAAAAACTAAGTAATGAAAGAGTCTAGGAAGTATAGAGAAAACAAAATTTATATCTATATGTTATTATGAAAACTTTTTTAAATTATTTTTTTATTTTTTAACATATTTTATAAAATTTAATTTTTTTTCCAAATTACAGGTTGATACAATTTCTGATATATGTCTTCTCACATTTTTCAATTGATGTTATTCCCCTTTCTGCTAATTCTCCCCCCTACCCAAGTAGGCAGGTTATATTTAGGTTGTGTTATCATAGAATACATATTTCTATATTTGTCATGTTATGAAACAAAACACATATTGTGTACACTAGAGAAAAATTCAAGGAGGAAATCCAGTGAAGAATGATGTGTTTCAATCTGCATTCAGTTGCTGTCTTCTCCTTCTATAACAATGGATATCCTTTTTCATCACAGGTCCCTTTGAGTTGTCCTTGATGCTTGCCTTGTTGATAATAGTTAAGTCATTCACAGTTGATCATTATACATTATTGTTGTACGTTAAAACATTCTCCTGGTTCTGCTTATGTCATTTTGCATCACTGCATATAAGTCTTTCCAGGTTTGTTTGTTTGTTTGTTTGTTTTTTGTATTAAGCTAATTTGTCATTTCTTATGGCACAATAGTATTTCATTACAAGTGTATATCACAGCTCTTTCAGCCATTCCTCAATTGATGGACATTCCTTCAGTTTCCAGTACTTTACCACCACAAAAAGAGCTGATATAAATATTTTTGTATATGTATATTTTCCCCATCGTTAATCTCTTTGGGATACAGACCTAGTTGTGTTATTACTGGATGAAAGGATATGCACAGTTTGATGGTCCTTTGGGCACAATTGCAAATTTCTCTCCAGAGTGGTTGTATAAATTCACAGCTCTACAAACAGTGTATTAGTGTCCTAATTTTTTAACTTCTCTTGCAACATTTGTCATTGTCCTTTTTTGTCATGTTAGTCAATCTGGTGGGTGTGAAGTGATACCTTAGAGTTAATTGGATTTGTATTTTCCTAATTAATAAGTTGATTCATTTTTCTTTAAATTTGACTGAAGCATTTTAATTTCTTCATCTGTGAATTGCCTGTTCATGTTCTTTAATCATTTGTCAATTGGGCAATGCTTTGCATTCTTATAATTTTGACTCAGTTCCCTATTTATTTGAGAAATGAAACCTTTATCAAAGAGATTTACTATAAAGATTATTTTCCAGTATTTTTTTGTATGTTGAAGAACATTTGTGGGGCCAAGGGAAAATAACGTTTTGTTTTTCTAAAATATGAACAAAATATCATATTTGGCAATATTGCTAAATATAAAGATTTTAATGTTTTTCTGATTGTTCTCCATAATAGGTTTTCAGTCAGCTCTGCCCTCTATAGGAATAGGTTAAAAATAACTGTACCTGCTCTATGGCAACTGTAAGTCCTAAGTACTTTAACTTAAGAAAAATATTATAGGGGAAACTATGGGATAGAATAAAAGGGCTGGATTTGGAATCAGATGACCTGATTTTGGCATCTGTCACCTATCTGACATCAGATAAGTTATTGCTTTTCCTGTGCCTCATTAATTATCCTTTTCTGTAAGATAGAGGAGAAGGATAGACAAGATTATATCAAAGATCCCTTCTAATGCCAGCTTATTTGAAGAAAATAATAAATATGGGAAAGTCCCTGAAAACTTTCTCTCTAATCACTTGAGGGAAAGGAAGTCAACCTGTAATTAATGAATTCATAGACCAAATCCATTTTTATCTATCCAGATTTCTTCATTTTCTACCATAGGACAAGTAAACAAAATTTATCTTCTCTAGGTCTCCTGGGGAAGATTTATTCAGGGAAGATTTGAATTCTTTCCACTCACCAGAGCGGAACTGAGTTCAGAAAAGCTTCACAGATGTCTAGAAGTATAAAATTTTAACCTAGCTTTTACTTCTACATTCCATAACATGCTAAACTCTTCCTTTTTTTTAAATCACATAGGAAATAGTGTGTGTATTGTCAGGAATAATGGACTTTGAATATTGTTTTAGTCTTTGCTTTTTCATTTTCTAGTTCTGTGAGTTTAGACAAATTTTCACATCTGAAAAATAAAGTTAAATTTATGATATTAAATGACTTCATAACATATATGACTTAAACAATCCTTTTTTCCAACTCCTTTAGAGTAAACAATTTGAAGTTTTTCTGTGTCAGTGTATTAACATGCTTCCCATAGTTGGTGAATGTTAAAAACCTTCACTCTGAAGGAATGGCTGATGAAGATTCAATTTTCACACCCAAAGTAAAGGGTCTATAGCTTGGGCCATCTTGTTATCTACTATAAGCATGATATGTCTATGGGCAAGTCATCGACTCCCCTTCTAAGTACTCAGCTTTGTAGTCATTCTTTACTCTCCTTTTCCCCTCATGTTTCATATTCAATCAGTTGCCAAAAATTGTTTATTTTGCCTCCACATCTCTCCAACTCTTTTATTCTCTCTACTAATTAAATGGCTAAGAACCTAATTCAAACTCTCTTGCCCATGTTGCTCTAATTACAGAATATAGCCTCTATAGTCCCCTAGTAAAATGGCATCCCAGTAAATTTTCCTACATTAAATATCTTCTCTCTTAAATTCATTTTCTGCATAATGACCAAAATAATATTCCTAAAGCACAAGTCTGATCATATTATTTCTCCATTCCCTTGCTTAGTAAGCATCAGTAACTTCCTGTTGCCTTTAGAATAAAGTACAAACTCTTGTGTTTCTTGTTAAAATCCCCACATATACTAGGTCTGGCTGCAATTCCAGTTTTCCTACACCTTATTCCTCTTGCTATGAGGACATTATATCTAAACTACCCTAGTTGTTGTTTCCTAGATATACCATTTCATTTCACTTCACTTCTCTATCTTTGCAAAGGCTAAATCACAAACCTGATATAATCTCCTTCTTCTACAAAGTTCATTTTTTACAGAGGTTCAATCCTGATTCTCCCAAGTTGATGGTGCATTCTACCGTAATTACTCTTTATTATCTGAATTTATTTATATGCATAAATGTAATTCTCCCCCACCAAAAAAAGTAAGCTCCTTGAAAGTAGAAGTTCCTCCTTTTTTTTTTATTTTGGTTCTCCAAAGTCTATCCCATTTCTTGGCAGAGAATATGTGCTTAATATACCTCACTATCTCTGTGAAGTCTCTTTCCTTTTTGTCTGTTTGGAATTTTTATTTACTGATTTTCAGATTCATGGTCTATATACTTATTTATTCCTTTTCCTGTGCTCTTTATATGAGCTAATTTTCATCTTCTAATCAATTACAAAATTATTATCCTTATAGCACTGCCTTAGTGTCTATTTTCCCCTGTTGACCTTACTTTTAGCAGTAGCAATTTATGAGGGAAGTGATGTGGATAAAAGTATTGCCCCATGATAGAAATTGCATTATATCTTCAATTGTATAGTCTATTTCAATTTATTGCCTTTCCTATCATTTCCCTTCCCATTTGCCATATAATTACAGGCTTACTATCCTTCCACAATTTAAATGCCAGTTGACCCACGGTAGTTTGATTTTCCTTTTCCTAACACACGAAATTGCTCATGAAGGAACACCACTCTCTGAAAAGAAATATTCTTCCTGTACAACAACTTCCCTTGGATTAGACAAATTGTAAAATTCCTATCCCTCATTAAGGACATCTACCTCTCCCTGCCCAAAGAAATGCTCTTCAATGATATCCCATCTCCCATTAGATTGTGAGATTAACATTCTTTCTCCTCAATTATAATTCCTCCTTTCATAGCCTTTCCCATTCTCCTTTATTCCCAATTCTTACTGAATGTTCTCTTTGTAATTTACCCATAGACTCAATTATATTACTTCACACTTTTGCTTCCATCTCCTACTTTTCCTCTTCCCATTCATGCATCCTGGAATTCTATAATCTTTCTCATAAAATAAATTGATTACCTGTAATAAGTTATAGTGTTTATTTGAGGGTGTTCCATATCATTTTCTCAAGAATTTTCTTCTACTTTTTAACATTTAGCTTTTATCTTTATCTTTTGTAAATAAAAAAGTCAATAAACTAGTTAATAAACACTTAATACGTGCTACTATGTGTCAGGCACTATGCTAAAAGCTGAGGGGCAAAAGACAGGCCCTGCCCTCAAGGAGTTCATAATCTAATGGAAAAGACAAGAAACAAAGAAATATATAGAGATACATTATATACAGGAATAATAGGAAATAATTAATAGAAAGAAAGCACTGGAATTAAGATGAGTTGGTAGATGAAAAAGCATATCAGATATGGGGAATAACCAGAGAAAATTCTTTGAGACAAGAGATAAAGTGTCTTATTTATAAAAATAACATGGAGTTTAATATCTCTGGATCAAAGAGAAGCCAGTAAAGTATAAGAAACTTTAAAAACTAGAAAGGGATTAAATTATAAATGACTTAAAATTTCAAACTGATCATTTTGTATTTAGAGAGCCACTGGATTTTATTGAATTGGAAAGTAGCATGGTTGGACCTGTACTATGTAAAATGTAGGCAGATCCACCAGCAGGCTGTTGCCGTAGCCCACATGTGAGGTGATGAAGGCCTGAACTGAATTCGTATTGGTGTCAGAGTTGAAAAGGGAGCTTGTACAAGAGATATTGAAAGGTGAAATCAATAGGCTTTAGCAAAAGTTTGCATATGGGGAGTGAATGATAATGATTAATACAGGATGACTGCTAGGTTTTGAGTTTGAGGAACAAGGAGGTGGGTATTTCACTATAGTAAAAGGGAAGATAGGAGGAATAGAGCTTTTTTGAGGAAAGATAATGAGCTACATTTTAGACATACTGAGTTTAAGATGTCTACTGGACATACAGTTTGAGATGTCTGAAAGGCATTTGGAAATATAAGATTGGATGTCAATACAATTTGGGGCAGAGTATGTACATTTGAGAATGATGAGATAGAAATGCTTGCTAATGGTATCATCAAATGAAATAATATATAGAGAGAAGAGATCCCAAAATAGAACTTGTGGGATATTTATGGTTAGGAAACATGATTTAGGTGAGGATCCAGGAGATAGAAAGAGAAAGACATACAGAGAGACAGACAGACAGACAGAGGCAGAGAGAGAAAGACAGATAGAGACAGAGATGGTGCTTGAAAGACCTAGACAGAAGATAATTTCAAGGAACAGGGGAATGATTGTCAAGGACTTTGAAGAGTTCAGTAGAACAAGAATTAAAGGTCTTTGTATTTGACACCTAAATGAACTTTGGGAACTTTAAAGAGAATATTTTTATTGGAATAATAAAGTCAGAAGCCAAATTGTAAAGGGTTAAGAAGAGAGTGAGATGAGAGAAAATGGAGATACCCTTTTGCAGAACATAGCCTCAAAGGGCAAAAGAGATATAAGATGATAATGACTGGAGAAGGAAAGATCAAGCAAATTATTTTTGGGGGAGAGAGGAATGAGGGATACATTGACATCTTTGTAGTAAATAATAAATGGGTCTATAGATAGAAGAAACTGAATATGAGTAGTAAATGGGGAGTGATCTGTTGGAGAGAAGTATGGAATGAGATTATTAGATCAGGTACAGATGTTAACTTTGGTAAAGGAGGAGGGCCACCTCATCATGTGAGATATGAAATTTAGATTTCATATCTTTGTTAACCATCAATGGACTTGATTTCTGCACTTCACACATTTCTTCTATCTTCTGCTTTTCATCTCCTCCCATTCATGTGTCTTCTGATTCAGCAATTTTTCTCACAAAATAAATTGTAATTCACCTGAAGAGGGGATAAGGTATTTGATCAAAGGTATTTTAGGTTTTCTTCTCTTGCATTATTTCTACTTCTTTAATTTTGAGTTACATCTCTACCTCCTCATTGTGAAAAAATCCCTAAAACACTATCTATATCATTGTATAAAACCATATAACATAACTTTTAGTCAACTATTTTGTATGTACATTTGTCCCACTCTACCACCAAATTCTAGAAGCTCCTGGAGATAAGAAGATACTGTATATTATATTCAGATCCCCTATGGTGACTAGAACAATGGTGGATATATGATAGGCACTCAATATAGTGCATGCTTCTTTTTCAGTTACCTGTTAAAAATCATATCCTAAAGAAGGTCACCTATGAATAAAGTTATCCTTGTCCTAAATATATAGACCAATAGTTCTCTCTCCCATTTTCACATCCTCAGTCAATAAAGTTTTTATATTTTATATATATTTTAAAATGTGTCTGGAGTAAAAACCTGGATCCGGTAAGAGAGACCTCTTGACCAAATGATAATTAATAGCATCTATAAGTAGCCTCACATGTATTCAGCATAAGCTTTTTGCTTATATGCACTATTAAACACTTCACTATCATAGATCTAGCATATAATGATAGATTTTTGTTCACTTTCTGACAAGGCAAAACAATTGTTTTCATTTCAAAACTTTCTCCAAATCACTATAGCAGCGACATATGATAATATTGATTATATTTCAGAGTCACTCACAATTCATTCATTCATTCATCAACAAATAGATATTGAATGTTTTCTAAGCTCTTTGGTTTGTTATGCTCTTATCTGGTCAGATTAAATTTATAATAACATATTCTAGGTGTACTAACGTATTTTAGGTTCTAGAAAGAGAATAGATTAGCTAGATTGTGTACATAGGTGAGAGCCACTAGAATAGAGAACCTGAAACTCATCCTAATACAGAGATTAAATGAAAATTTTTACCTTTGAAAAATTAAGACTTAGGTAATATTTCATATCAGTCTTCAAGTGTTAGAAATAATATTATACAGAAAAAAGGGTTCCGGAAACTTTTAGGTAATATGAACAAAAAGAAGAAAAATAGGTATGACCTCTGATCTCTATGATCTATTAAATTTATCCAAAAGAGATTTCATGTGCTAAAGATCAAGTAATTTCAGTTGCCTCCATGGTCTGGAATGTACAGAATCCAAAAGAATGTTAAAAAATGAATGGAAGATCAATGAATTTAAGCTCATTTAGAATCCCCATTATACCTATAATGCTACAAGCAGTAAGGCTACACTAGTAGAACTGAGATGAGACATATAGGCTTTTAATTAAACCTCACACTATACTTTATTCCTTTTGTCCTTTTGTCATTCTCTTCAATGAAATCAGTGATATGTGACTTGTTGATGTAAGAATTGTTTCTTTCTGGCTGTTTGCAGCATTTTCTCCTTGAATTGGCAGCTCTTGAACTTGGCTATAACATTCCTGGGAGTTTTCTTTTGGGAATTTATTGCAGGAGGATTCTTTCAATTTCTATTTTACTTTTGTTCAAGAATATCAGGGCAGTTTTCTTGGGTAATTTCTTGCAATATTATGTATAGTAAATTTTTTAGTCATGACTTTTAGATTGTCCAAGAATTCTTAAATTTTTCTCTCCTGGATCCATTTTCCAGGTCAGTTATTGATGTTTTAATAAGATATTTAATTTAATTTCTCCCCCCTATTTTTTCATTCTTTTCACTTTGTTTTATTGCTTTTTTAGGTCTTGTGAAGTCATTAGCTTCTATTTGCCCAATTCTAAATTTTAAAGATTTAATTTATTTCATGATCTTTTGATCCTCCTTTTCCATTTGGTCCATTTTAGTTTTCATACACTGTTTTCTTCATTGATTTTTTTTTTTTGCTTCTTTTTCTAGTAGGTCAATTCTATTTTGTTAGAATCTTTTTTCTTCATTGGACTTATGTGATTCTTTTTCCAGTTAACCAATTTTGCTTTTTAAGCTATTATTTTCTCTTTGCATTAGTTTTATTTATTTTTTTCTATTTTTCTTCCTATTTTCCTTCAACCTGTCTTCTTTGCTTTTTTAAATTCCTTTCTGAGTTCTTCTGGAGCTTGAGGCCAGTCCTCCCACCTTTTTTTTCAAGGTTTTCATGTAGTTGCTTGGATTTCATAATCTCCTGTTGGTTGTGTTCTTTGGTTTTTTTCCAGTAGAAATTTTCATGGCTTAATGTTTATTTGTTTTTTCCTGCAGTTTGTTTATTTTTCCAACTCCTCTCCCTTTTTCCCCTGTGGACTGGGAATTCTGAAAGCTGCTTTCTCTTTATGTTTCCTCTCCTGACTTGCAGTGTTTTCCCCTGGGGTTAGGTCTTTGGTGCAACAGAGGTTTGAAAGGGCCTAGCTCTATGAACTTCTAGACATCACTGTGGGCTGATGCCAGGGCCTGAGACTTTAAGGGGGGGAGTCTGAGGTGCTCTTTTGTTGGAGGAGCCTGTGTCCCACAATCCAGGAGTTGGCTGATGCCCAGGTTCCAAATATAATGCAGTAGGTGGGCAGGGGTGGTGGTGGTGAGCCAGCACTCCTCTGTATGCAGTTTTGCTTCTGGTTCCCCCTTATTGCATGAAAATCAACTCTCTCTCTCTCTCTGCCTACCTTTCAAGTTATATTCAGTGGGTAAGCCCCCTAATTCCATCTTACTATTGGATTTTGATTGTTGGCATTTGGAGGCACTTTTTAAAGATTAGTTTAAAAGGATAGTGAGAGTGGTTATGGCTTTTGCTGCTACTAAGCCTCCATGTTGGTTCCATCCCAAATGGAGGAATTTTAATGCTATGAATTAGTTCATTTAACTTAGCAGCATATTTTCCAGGGATTTACACAAAGATGATGATTTGATGCACACATTGACAGAAGTAGCTCAGTATTTGGGAGACCCCTAAAGGAAAGTTATGAAGATAAAAATATTTGGCTGCCTGCGAAACTAAAGATCTACAGAACCATTGTGCTGACTTCATCTCTGTATGCCTATGAGACCTATACAGTATTAGTGGCATACAAAGAAATGGAATCACTTTCATTTGGATTTTCTTAGGAGGATTCGGAAGATCACCTGGCAAGATAGGGTACCATATGTTAATGTCTATTTGTGAGCTAAACTACTAAGCATTCAGACTCTACTACAGAGATCACAAGTCTGATATATAGTAAGGCCATATTGTTCAAAAGCCAAGTACACATTTGCCTAAAATATTACTTTAAGGGCAATTCACACAAGGCAAGTGATCACATAGAGGTCAGAAAAGGCAATATCAGAATACTCTCAAGGTCTCTATGAAGAACTTTAGTATCAGTTGTGAGATATATGGGACCATGGTACATTACTGTCCTATATGGTATATTACTATAAAAGAACATTCTGTGCTTCAGGACCAAAACAGAATTGCAAGAACTCAAAAGAAACATGAGAAACACAGATTTAGAAATATTGGCATCCCAAATTTTCATAAGTTTTATTTTTGTTCAACTGTAGTAGAGACTTTTGAGTTCTTTTTGGTCTGATCAGTTATAGTCAGACACACTGTACATTGAACCTAGCATAGTGATGTCATTTTGGTCATCTTGGAGTACAAAGACAATAATGACCAATATGGAAAAAAGAAGGGCAAAGAGCAATAGCATTAAAAGATAGCATATTGATCAGAAAACCAGTAGTTGTTCATTTTTTTTTGCCCTCTGAAAATACTATTCATTATATAGGATGATTCTCTTTTTAAGGGGGAAAATAATTAGGATTTCTATGAATTTTTAAAATTTAGATTAATACTTCTGTAATTATATGTAAAACCAGTCTACATCATTTTTCAATGAATATTGAATCTTGAATTCCCACCTTCCCCAGACCCACTACCATCTTCCCATTGAGATGGTAATCAATATCATATGGATTTTCCATATGCAATCATGTAAAACATTTGTTTTCATGTTAATCCTTTTGTGAAAGAAAACCTGAATCTCAACAACCACCACAAGAAAAATGTAAGAAAGAAAGTGGGAAATGTTAGCTTTGATCTGGATTTAAACTCCAACAGTTCTTGAAGCAGAAGGCATTTTTTTTATCATGAGTCTTTTGGGATTGTTTTGGATAGTTGTCTTTCTGAGAATAGCCAAGTTATTCAAAGTTGTTCATTATACAGTATTCCTCTCACTGTGTACGATGTTTTCCTGGTTCTGCTCATTTTACTCTGCTTCACTTTTTGTAAATCTTTCCAGGTTTTTCTAAATTCTTTGAATAGTATTCCATTACAATGATATACTATGGCTTACTCAGCAATTCCCCAGTTAATGGATATTTCCTCACTTTCCAATTTTTTGCCCCACTGAAAAGAACTTCTTTAAATATTTTTGTTCATATAAGTATTTTTTATCTATATAGTTCTAGTTCCTTTGTCCTCTGAAATATCATATTCCAGGCCCTTTAATCCTTTAACATATAAGCTACTAAATCTTTTGTTTTCCTAACTATGGCTCCACAATATTTGAATTGTTTCTTTTTGGCTGCTTGCAATATTTTCTCCTTGGCCTGAGAATTCTAGAATTTGGCTATAATATTCCTGGGAGTTATCCTTTTGAGACTTCTTTCAGGAAATGATTGGTGGATACTTTCTTTTTCTATTTTGTCCTTTGGATCTAGAATATCAGTGCAATTTTCCTTGGTAATTTCTTAAAAGGTGATGTCTAACATCTTTTTTTTTAATCATGGCTTTCAAGTAGTCCAGTAATTTTTAGATTATCTCTCTCTGGGATTTATTTTCTAGGTCAGTTATTTTTCCAATGTAATATATCACATTTTCTATTTTTTTCATTCTTTTTTTACTTCATTTGGTTGTTTCTTGGTATCTCAAGGAGTCACTAGCTCAATAATAATTTTAAAGCATGATTTTCTTGAGTGAGCTTTTGTACTTCCTTTTTTATTTGTGAATTCTACTTTTTAAAGTAGAGTTCTTTTTTCAGTGAATTTTTGTACTTTTTTTCAAAGGGTTAATTTTGCCTTTTAAGAAGTTCTCTTTCTTCTTTTTTGTATATCTTTTCTGTATTTGTTCCATTGTTATTATTTTTTTAATTTTAAACCCTTACCTTCTGTGTATTGACTTATAGATGGAAGATTGGTAAGGGTAGGCAATGGGGGTCAAGTGACTTGCCCAGGGTCACACAGCTGGGAAATGTCTGAGGTCGGATTTGAACCTAGGACCTCCTGTCTCTAGGCCTGGCCTCAATCCACTGAGCTACCCAGCTGCCCCACTCCATTATGTTTTTTAAGAAGGTCTTACTGGATTTTTTGTGCCACTTTTACCAATTGGCTTTTTATGTTTTTTATGGTATTAATTTTTTCCAGGTTGTTTTTATGTCTTCTTTACATGCTGTTGACTCTTTTTTCATGATTTTTCTTTTATCACTCTCATTTCTTTTCCCAATTTTTCTTCTACATCTCTTATTTGATTTGTAAAATCCATTTGACCTCATCCATTAATTCTATTTGGGCTTGAGAGCAATTCATATTTTTCTTGGAGGATTTGGATCAAACAGTATTGACTTTGAGTCTTCTGAGTTTGTGTTTTGCTTTCCCTGTAACCAAAACAACTTTCTTTTTTTAAACAATTACCTTCCACCTTCCATTTTAAAGTAAGTTCTATATATTGGTTCCAAGGTAGAGCACCGAATGACTAGGAAATGGGCATTAAGCAACTTGATCAGGGACACATAACTAGAAAGTTTCTGAGGCTAGATTTGAACATAGGAACCTTCCATATCTAGATCTGATTCTTAATTCATCGAACCACCTAACTACCCCCCAAATAGCTTTCTATGTTGAGTTTCTTTCTTTCTTTCTTTTTAAAAATGTTCTCATTTACATCCTTTTTCTTTTATTTCAATTAAAAAAAATTAAAGTTGTGCTCTGTAACTATGGTGAAAATACTATTGTTACATAGTTCAGTTTTTTCGTGGAGCTGCCTTCAGAGCTGGCTCTGGACATATATCTGCATTCTGTTCTTCCAAGGTTTTAAGATGTAAGGAGAGATGTGTTGAATATTCCTCCAGCTTGTGGTCTTGTCTTTTCCCTTTTGGAACTGTGACCAGGGTCTCTGTTCCTCTGAGGTCTCAAGTGTGCTAGTGATCCTTTTAGCCCTGAGACCTTGTCCTAAGACTGCAACTGATTCTATGTACGGGCAATTCAGTAACAGTCTTTCTTTCACCTAGACCCAGCAAAGGACCCCTGCAATCTCCTTCTGAGTAGTTGTATGATACCCCCACCCTTACCATTTGTGACTGAGAACTCTGAAAGCCATTGCTTCTAATTCAGCTGGGCCCAAGCTTTGTTGAGGCCATCCTTGAAATGCTGCTTTGTGTTCCACTTCTACCCTGGTGCACTATGTCTTATGGGCCTTCCTTCTAAATTGTTTTGTTCTGAAAAAAATACTTCACCCCATCTTTTTGTGGATTATCCTACTCCAAAATTCATTTAGAGGTGTTATGTAATTTTTTTTGGAAGGCAATTTGGTAGAGAAAATTGGGTCCACAGACCTTCTCTTCCATATTGAATCTCAGGATTACTTTGATTATTTGATCATTTGCTTTATTTCTTTTATGAATTTTCTTTAATTTCTTTAATGAAATTATTTATTGTTTCAATAATTTCTCTTTATCCTTCTGATCCTAAAATTTCTGGGAAGTTTTCACTGCTAATTTCTTGGAGTATGGTGTCTAAACTGTTTTTTGGATCATAAATATCAAGAAGTCCAATGCTCTTATATTATCACTCCTTGATCTATTTTCCAGGTCAGATAAGATGTTTCATATTCTCATTTACTTTTTCATTCTTTTGATTTTGCTTTATTATTTCTTGTTATCTTAGGAAATCATTAGTTTTCCCTCCTCCAATTCAAGTTCTTAATAGTTCTTATTTTCTTCTGTGAGATTCTGGATCTCTTTTTCCATTTGGGTAATATTCATTTCATAATTTTCTTGATTTTCTTGCATTGCTCTTTTTTCGTAGTTTTTTTCTTAATCTTTCTCATTTGGTTTTTGAGGTCTTTTTAAAAGCTCTTCTAAAAGATTTGTTTGTTTGTGGCCTTTTTAGGTGTTCCTTTGCTATTTTGGAAAAAAAAGGTATTTTTATTTCATTGTCCTCTGAGTTTGAATTTAGTTAACTATGGGGTTATTTTTGGTTGTTTGTGAGGGAGTTTATGAGGGTTAGAAAGGTTCACATCGTACTCCACCATCTTCCCACAAGGCATCATGAGTATCCTTTATTTTCTACTTTTCCCCATTATAATATTGACTATAATTATTTTTGGCATATTTGGATCCTTTTCTTCCTACTTGTATCTACTTAGAGTATAAGGTTATTAATAGTCTTATTGCTCAAAGGGCATGCACACTTTGGTGCCTGAAAATAATCATAAAGTACTTTCCAGAACAGATGGACTAATTCATAGTTTTTTCAATGGTATATTATTAATGTGCTTATTTTCTCATAACTACCGAGTTATTTTCCATTTTCCTTTATCAACTTTGTCAATCTGTTGAATGTGCGATAGAAATTCAGAATTGATATAATTTATATTTTTCCAATTCTTATTTATTTGAAATCAGTAATATAATATAAATATGGCTTTTTCATAATATCCTTCTAAGGTACACAAGATCAGGTAAGTAATTTGAATTTTCATTTGTCAAATAAGAAAAATGAAATATGGTGATTTGTCCAAGGTCATGCAATGAGCTAGAGGGAGATAGGAAACCAGAACCAATTAGGAAGAGTAGTTTCTGTTTCTGTGTTCTTTTCTTAGGATATGTAGTTCCTTTCAACAATCTATAGATGGAAGTTCTTACTGCTTTCAGTACTTAAGCCAGAACAACCCCTGTTTTCATTGATATGAGTGAAACCATCTCTCTGTCAATGTGGATCATAATTTCTCCATACCTGAGTAGAACCTTTAATTAACGATTGTGGAAAAATAAATAAATAAAATGAAATTAAAATAACAACATCTGTTAGTCAGTCTTCTGGTATTACATTTTCTGCATTTAAATAAGGTAGTCTTCCAATAACAGATGTGCAAGTTTATTCATAACCTTATAGTTCAGTGAGATCTCCCATTGCTTATATTTAAGAACTTAGAGTCAAGCCTTTAAGAATTTAAAGTCCCTATTATTTTATGGAGAGGCATCAGATTAGGACTCTCTAAGGTAAAATAGGGTAACATGGTATTTGATAACTTTTTTTAGTCAATCCAGGTAATTCAAGATACAAGTCCTCTATATATTGCTTAAATTTGTCTGAAAATCATTTCATTTACTGGATGGAGAAAAATACTAGGCAAATAATCTTTAGGGTTTATCATCAAAACTTGATTCACTCCTATGTTTAATATTTATTTATATATAGATAATATAATGGAACTTTTAATCACTTTGTAAGTGTTTTTTTTTCCATTAAAGCTATCCTGTTATTAACCCTTCAAATTCCTATAATATGAAATACTAAAAAAGAAAATTTTGACCATATAATAAATCACAATAAAGTTATACATTTTCCTTATATTACTTCTAAGGACTAGTAATATTCTTCTGTCATTCATTTAATGCTTATGCTTAGAAGCCCTCCCCCCCATTCCCGTTTTCCTGTTCTGTTTTGTTTTTGAGTTTGAATTGATTACCTTTCAATCTGGTTTTTGATGAGAGGCAAAAATGTCAGCTTCAACAGGATCTTTATGAGCAGTTCATAAATGTTAGGATTTTTAAAGATTTTTGTTTTATTTGCATACACATAAATATTTATTAAACAAACATTGACAATAGTCTTTGCATTGCACAGAAGGGGAGAAAAAGAACAATTGTACCTTTCTTTGGGTTGATGGTTGTTTATGGGCCATTAAAGATATATTATTTCAAATACAGGGATCAGAATGCTATGATTGACGATGGTGATTGCTTAGTGGATTGTTAGTGGGAATATAAATGCTTCATGCTCTATGAGATCATCCTAGAATGAAAAAAATATTCAGTATTATGAACAATATATTCATTTCTAAATGGTCCAGACTGCCAGTCTGAATTTTAGCATATTTACTAGGTATAAATCTTCTGTTCTGCCACAGACGTATCATTTATGCTATGAAGACTATAAAGCAGCATAAGCTAATATCTATATCTTCTATACTGCCTATACTGTTTATCACAGATATGTAAGCTGCATTTCTGATGTTTTAAAAATACATCATAAAAGAAGCCTGATGAGAAGAACTAGGATATTATAAAAAGATGGTTGCTTAGAAATCACTGAGGGATCTCAGGAAAATTTAATAAAACCTCAATGAAAGAACTGATTTTTTCCCCACCCAATTCTGTAGTGTTAGTCATGGTATTTTATACTATCAAATGTAAAAAAAAATTGGATTTTGTAGGCCAAAGCAATGGATTTCAAAGAAATAGACTATGAAATGTAAATAAATCAGTTCTGATTTTGCCTTGAGTCAAATTGGAAGCCTAACAAAGATAACTTTGCCTTCTAATCACATTTTGATTTTTTAATTTCAAATGAACTTCTCATTTTGGTTTTGTAGATTTCGAAAGCTAGCATCTTGGTTTATGTCTTTGACAGCCTCATTCTGAGAAAAACATAAAGCAAAGAAAATGGTAATTAACCTTAAAAGTGGAAAATTTTTCCATTACTTTTTGTGGTAACTTTCTGAATCTATTCTTGGAAACATAAGAATAATTTTTTTTGATCTTTCTTCATTCCAATTCAATTTAATTCCAAAAAAAATTGCAATTCTACTATGTGTCTATCTAAAAATATATAGAACACAGCATTGGGCTCTGATGATCTTGTAATATAATTGAGAGACAATACTTAAGAAATTGAAATAATTTTAAAAAATTAAAGAAGACTTCATGAACAAGCACTAAATTAATATATTCCAAGTGTCAAAATACAAAGTCACAAATTTTGTTAGTGGTCAAGAAGGAGAAAAGATCAACATTGCTTAGACCTATCAAGGTTTCTTTAATTAGAAAAAAAGTGGAAAGCCTAAAAGAATCCTTGAGGATTAGGTTAGATGGAAGGAGTAGAGTAGGGTGTAAAGAAAGAATGAAAACAAGGCTTACCAGATTCAGGGAAAAATAATTTTCCAGCCAGATCAATATTCTCTGTCTGATAGAGTAATGAAGCATCTTATTGTCAGGATTATGCATTTCTTATTGTAGAAGAACAAGAAGCCAGCTCTCAAAACCCTTAGGGAAGATTGAATTTTATTATATAACAGTATGGAAAATAAAGAAAGGGAAACAAAGTGCTTTAGTTAAAGGACTATTAAACTAGAAATCAAGAGGCCTGGCTTAAAATCCAGAATCCTATCTCTGCTCCTAACTATCACTGTGATGTTGGGTAAATCACTTTAATCTTTCTGTAGTTATCTTCCTCATCTGCAAAATGAAGGTGATAAGAAAGACTTGATGTTTTTCATCTCTAAAATTAAGATTCTCATCCCTACAAGCAATTAAGCAACCTGGATTATTGAGATTATTGAGATATCATGAGGTTGATAGTTTCACTACATTAAATGGCTGTTTCTACTCTCATGTTTAGAGAATTTCTAAAGTATCCTCTAGTCAGATAATTCTATAAATAATCTTCATAATAATCTTCAATGCTCAGAAGTCCCTGTAGAACCATATGATAACTTTCTGACCTGGCATAAATGTCAGTCCAGTAAGTCACCTGCTTAAATGAGAACCAACAAAAACCAACATGTGAAGAGAAATTTCTAATATGGCTAAGTCTTCACTCAGTGGTTAGGTCACTTCAGTATTTTCAACAATATAAAACTCACATAACAAGGAGACACACACACACACACAGACACACACACACAAACACACACACACACAAACACACACACACACACACACACACACACACACACTGGAAAGACAATTTCCAATAACCCCAAACACCATTATCAATTTTCTATTTTGACAGATATAAAGAACAATTTCACTAGGGAATGAAATAATGAAAATTTCTCAACTTTCTCAGTGATTTCTCCTCCTTTACTGGGATTTGTTGAAATGTCCTAAGCTTCTTTTATTACAAAATCAGCACCCCTTAACTGAAACTTAAAATTTCATGTCCATTTCTGCCCAATAGTTCAGGAACCAACAAAAAGCTTTGCAAGCTTGGGGGCAGCTGGGTAGCTCAGTGGAATGAGAGTCAGGCCTAGAGACAGGAGGTCCTAGGTTCAAACCTGGCCTCAGCCACTTCCCAGCTGTGTGACCCTGGGCAAGTCACTTGACCCCCATTGCCCACCCTTGCCAATCTTCCACCTATGAGACAATACACCGAAGTACAAGGGTTTAAAAAAAAAAATGAAAAAAAAAAAAAAAAGCTTTGCAAGCTTTCATAGAAACTTACTTCCTTTTGATAACTAATTAGGCTAACCCACACCTAACCCCAAACCACTATTTTTTGCAAAGACTTTCCAAATGAACAGTTATCATTCCAGGAGTACCTAGGATGAGGTATCCATGGAAACCTTGAACTTCTAATGACTGGCGGTTGGCAGGCTCAGGCACCCAGAGTGCGATTTATTGCTAGTCTGCCTCAAGACCTGCACTCAGGCATGCCAACCTGATTTAGATGTTTCTGTTAATGGTAACCCTGTACCAAAATCTGTTTAAGGCTGATCCCAATATTGTCCTTACAAAGCCAGGTGAAAAGGTTAATGTGGCACCTCTTCTAGATGGGCAACAAGGGTGTAGGGATTTTTTTGGGGGGGGTTGCTTGTTTTCTTTTGTTACTTATAATGGCAAGTCAAGCATATGAGACGAATGCCTTGTGATTTTGGAATCCTCCCTAACCAAGTTAAAAAGTGTACATACTTTTGTCTTCCACCTCAGGTGTGGTCTGGGGAATCAGTATTGTCTACAACACTGTGTGTTTTCAGCTTCCTCATTCCCCTCGTCACTGTGTTTTCCGTTTGTCCTTTTGGTGTGTGAGGGCTGACCTTAGCAGGGAGTCGGCTGTCTTCAATATGGCAGGTCATCTATCACTGCCTCCCCAGGCTGTCTGCCTTCCATTTAATCTTACTTGTAATTTTCCAGAGGAGGTTTACAAAAGCCACAAACAGAATTTTAATGTTGTAAAATACCTTTGGAGATAGTAAATATTTCCTTTTCATGAGGTCAAACTACAGCTCAACTGGCCCCTGAGAAGAAAGAGACATTTTGCAAGTTGAACTTCATTTTATTGAAATGGCCCCTAAATCCAGTCATTTGCATTGATCTAAGGAAATGATTCTCTTGAACACAGAGATACCACAGAGGCATAAATATGCATTTCATATTAACGGATGCTTGGTTCTTGAAAGTTTTCCTCCTTCTGACATAGCCAAAATATTAATTGGTTTTCATAATTGCAAAATATTCACCTCACTAATTTGCAAATGTATTCATTATGTATTTCAAACAGCATCCCCAGAAACTAATGGTAGAATTAATGGATGTTTCAGGCTCCCATTGAGAGGAAAATAGAAGTCCAAGGAAGCTCACTGATAGAGGAGAGTCTGAATGGCCCTAAATATTAAGGCAATAATGACTTTCCTAGATATCTAGATAGATGGGCACTCAAATTTCTGAGATCAGTTAGCAAGTAAACACTATAAACCAAACAAGACTGCATCACAAATTAGTTTGGCAAGTGAGCTCTTATTTTAATTATTTATGCTAATACTTCATAGTATTCACAGAGATAACAGATAATTTAGTGAACCAGGAAGGTTAATGCAGAATTTCTTTCTGGTTTCATCAGTACTCAGCAGAGGAGAAGGTAAGCCCAATGACACTATGAAAATAATGAATCTACATAATGATGTTAGGCCAATTGTTCAGATATTCTGATTGACTCCAGGAAATTTGAGGTGGAAAAGATCAAAGATCCTTAGAAAACGTCAGCTGAAATGCACCAAAACGATTCCTTCATTTTGACCATAAGCATTGTATCTAGGACAAGGAAGATGGTAATAGTTGTGTTCTGTCCTATTCAGACAAAATGTGTTTGTTATATCTTATATTGTAAGTTAGCCATATTTTAGGACAGACGTTGACAAACTTGAGAATTCCAGACAACAATCAGCTTAGAAACAGAACCCTGAAATAACTAGAAAACAAGATGTATCAGGGACAGTCAAAGGGAATGGTAATCTTTAGCATGAGAAAGAAAAAACCTAATAAAGGCAGGACAGTTGACTCCAAATATTTGAAAAGCTATTTTACATATAATAAATATTAGACTTCTTCGGTTTGACCATAGAGAGAAGAATTAAGAGCAATAGGCAGAAGTTGTAAAGCGTCTTTGACCTTGATCTAGAAAAATGACCTTGCAGTAAGAGCTGTGCAAAAGTAGATTGTGGCCTACAGTATTCTATTCAAGCAGAGACTGGAGGATCACTTGTCAGTGAAATAATAGAATATCTTTCTTCTACAGATCAGTATGAACGATAGTGCTCAAGCTCTCTTTCAAAACTGAGTCATAATTACAGTTGTTCCACCATTTTTATAGGTGAAAAACAGATGCAAATTAAATGGGGTAGTATGTCTCTAAGCAATTTAAAAATTAAACTAATTCTTTCAGAAGGAAACAGGAATAATATTAATAAAAGAAAATCATTTGTAGAAATTTTGGCTGCTTTTTCCATTAATGCCAAACAAGACCTCACACATGAAATGATTTGGTGTTTGCTAGTGACAGATATGCTTAAGGGATGGTGACAAAAGGAACTCCTTTGTCTAAGAGGACGAGGGTAAAACAAGTGTGCCTATTATGACAGCAATTTCCTGACTAAAGTAATACCATTCAATCCCTCGCTATGACAAAAACAATAATTTATTAGAACAATCAATCAACAAATATTTATTAATCAATTACTCTGAGCCAGACTCTGGACTGTTCTAAGTCAGGATTACAACATACTTCCTAAGAATGACTATGTGAGAAAGGTGGTGAAAGTATACCAATTCTCTAGATGAAGAAGTGGAGACTGAGGAAGGTTAAGATAATTTTTAAGTGACAGAATCAGAATTTGAAATCAATAATTTGTTGATTTTAAATATAGTGTTACCTTGAATACACAGCTTCATATAACACATTTTTAGTCATTATAAACACACATTTAGTCATTTTAGGTTTTATGATAGGATAATATGCCAAAAAAGACTAGTTTTCTTTCCTTTGTTCTTTTACAGAAATTATCAAATTTAGCCTTAAAACTTTTCACATTTGCCAAACATTTTCTTCTTATTGTATATCCATGATTTTTAGAAAAGTAAATGGTCTCTGTCAAGAATGGTTTTTAGCCGTCTACAGCTTATAAGAAAAAAATCAGACAGTGACCATATGTTTCTTCTCTCTGGGTCATTTTTCCCCCTCATATATCATCCAGAATAAGGACTATCTTTTGAGAGTTATTATCACTGTCAGTCTAAAGTCCTACATGAAATTAGTCAAGAAAGTGTTAGGTAGAAACATGCTTGTTCTTTGCAAAGACATTAAGGGCTGTCTTGTGGAGGAAAAGCTAGGTTACTATTCTATTTTTCCATGGGGATTGGAAGGATAGTAATGAATGGTAAAAATCAGGGGAAGGCACATCTTAATTCAAAATAGAATGATCTTATGAACAATTCAAATTGTCCTTAAACCGACTGGATTGCCTCATGAAATAAGAAAACTTCTATCTATGCAAGGAAAATCTAGATGGTAGAGATGTCATCACAGTGCTTTCAACACTGGATAGAAAATTTGGTTAAAGCTGTGTTAAAGATTTTATGGTTCTAAGATCCTATGAATTTTCTGATTCCATAGCCTATTTTTTACCAGTCCATTAACTCAGAAAAATTATTAATGAAATGCGTCAATAAGGCATTTATAAAATTAAGCATAGTAAAAAAAAGTCTGATGAAAATAAAGCTCATAATCAAGTTTTCAATGGTGGAAACAAGAGCAGAAGCTCTAAGTAGTCCAGAAGTAAGAAAATAATTTTATTTGAAGAAGTTTATGGTGGTATAGTCTGAGGGCTACGCAGGTAGTCTTAGGGCCATTGGATAAGCCCAGGGGCCAGTAGATTATCCTCTTTGGAGCTGATAGTATGGAGTAGCAGCTCTACTGAAGGAGGCAGCTTCCTCCAAAGAGTGAAGCTTCCTCCATGGAGTGGTAGCTTCCACCATAGGGTGGCAAATTCTATAGCCTATGGATCAGGGTTGGTATATTTTTGGGGGTCTGATAGCTTAGCTTCTCCCTATCCAAACCCAGGTGGAGGTATGTCATAGGGAATAAGGAGCATGCACAAGATTGGAGGTCTCAGTGTGCAGGTTCCATGTTCCTCCATTGTCCACCTTGTCATCATTTGTTAGGGAGAGGTCTTTATGCCTTCCAGAGTGGGAACGCAGGGAGGGGATATGGTACACTGGAGGATCACTATGCATAATTAATTATTTCTAAGAACAATATAAGCAATTAATAAAATAGAGTAGGTACAAAGCTGATGCCTAGCATAGAACATTACCAATCTGATATACAGCGTGAATAATTGAACAATAGACAATTGATGTTTGATTAATGCTGAAACTACAGGTGTTGCAGTTTATATTTAACAAGTGCTAACTAGCAAGAAATGTAAGATTTCAGAGTATGAGGATGCTGTTCCTATTACTGCCCCTTCCTGCCCACTGCCAGCCCCATCACTGTCAGATAACTGACAAGCCAGTAGCAGTAATAGTATCATTTTGCAGCATGCTCTGACATGACCAGGAACTTGAAAGGAAAACAGGTGTTGCTGACATGAAGGAGTAAGCCACAGAGGTTGCTGCTTTTGAACAGACTTGTCAGAGTTCCCCTTTTTACAGAAGCACAACAGGGTCCTGACGCAAGGATGAAGAGCCAGATTGTCACTTTGGAAAGGATAGAATGTCTTGAGTTTAAAAGCTGAAAGGCAGAAGAGCAAAGCCTTGAATGTGCATTTCCACCATCTCTTCCCTATAAGTTAAATTAAAAAAAAACAACTATCTTCTGTGTAGTCACTTGTATCTAAATATAATAAACATGTCTAAAGGGAAAGTATCATGTGGAGTCATTCTTTTTTTTTTCTGTTGAGAAACTTGCTGTTGTCTCCCAAATTATAACTCTGGCTACTGCAAAAGTCAGTTCCATTGATTAATCAATAAGCATTTATTAAGCACCCACTATGCACCAAGCATTGTGTTTTATGAGATTCTGAGCAAGCCACTTTACTTCAATGAGACTCACATTTCTTTGTTTATAAAATAGAGTTTGGCTAGATCACCTCTAAGTTCTTTTTTTGATGCAAAAATAGTAGAAAAATATGAACTAAGAATCATGAAACACAATGAAAAGGAAGATGAATTAAGAGTCAGGAAACATTCTGGCTTGGGATCTCTAACTACCTATTTCTATGATATTAGATTCCCATCCTCTCTCTAAGCATCAACATATTTACCATAAAAAGGAAAGGAATCGTCTAAATGACCTGCAAAATCTTTTCTAGCATTGAAATTCTATAATCTATATCTTGATGACAATATCTTGGCCAATAAAGTAATGCTGTGCTAACATTAATGGCTAAGAAGCTATAGCATCAGTATATTTATTGTAGCAAAAATACAGAAAGAGAATAAAATAATTAATGATAATATAATAAAAAGACAAATGAAAAGATCTTCCTGCTTAAAACACTGTTTCTGTGGGTATTCATACACACATATACATATATATATGTTTATGTACATATATATATATATATATATATATACATGAATGAAACATTACAATTGGGTTGTAATAAGTGATACAGAGAGATAAGGACTTGGCAAATGTCATAGACTTAGTAAGTGGCAGAACCAGAGTTTTATCTAAGTTGAACACTTTCATTACAATATACATTTTATGATGCTTTTTCCATTAGAGATAGTATAATGGTTTATGATGCCATAAGCAAATGAAAGCAGCAAATGAAGGAAAATGACCACTAGATTTATGGATAAGTGAACAAACAAGAGGTAAGAGAGGATTATGTGATGTAAATTGAATAAAAATTAAGTTAAAAAAGTTTTTGCAAAAGAAAACATAATACGTCTAAAATTAGAAGAAAAACAGAAAACTTGGGGAAGAATTATAGCAAGTTTTTCCAATAAAGGCTGGGGAACTGTGTCAATTAATAAAACTAAGATAAACTTCCCAATTGATATCTAGTCAAAATATATAAAAAGGCAATTTTTATAAAAATAAGTCAAAGGTATCAACACACATATGGAAAATTGATATAAATCAAAAGTAATTAAGAAAATACTAATTAAATCTACTTTAATAGTATCATCTTACACCTTTCAGATTGGCTAACATTACAGAAAAAGTTTGGTTCAATGGATAGAACATGCAGACTGGCATTATAAGACCTGAATTCAAATCTTTTCTTACTTACTTGCCATGTGACTGACCCTTGGTATATCCCAATCTCTTTTTGCCTCAGTTTTCTTTTCTTTTTTTTTTTTAAACCCTTCCCTTCCATCTTGGAGTCAATACTGTGTATTGGTTCAAAGGCAGAAGAGTGGTAAGGGTAGGCAATGGGGGTCAAGTGACTTGCCCAGGGTCACATAGCTAGGAAGTGTCTGAGGCCAGATTTGAACCTAGGTCCTCTCATATCTAGGCCTGGCTCTCAATCCACTGAGCTACCCAGCTACCACTATGCCATAGTTTTCTCATCTTTGAAATGAGAATAATAATAGCACTTAACTCTCAAAAGTTTTTATAAGGATCAAATAATATAACAATTGCAAAGTACTTATCACAGTGCTTGTCCCAGAGTGAACACTATATAAATATTAGCTATTATTATTGTTAATATTATTATTATTAGGAAACATAGATATAATGTTGTACTTCTAGTGATTGTGGACTATTTCAACAGTTCTGGAGAATGATTTAGTCCAGTGATGGGCAAACTATGGTCTGCAGGCCAGATGTGGTCCCCTGAAATGTTCTATCCAGCCCCTTGACATTATTCCTAATCTGATGAATACAATGAGCAGGATACAATACAATGAAACTTCGAAAGAGTCGCCTTAGAAATAGATTGACAGATAAGCATTTCCTTTCCTTTGGCCCCCTCTTTAAAAAGTTTGCCCATCACTGATTTAGATCAGTGCTAAAAGGGACATAAAACTGTACAGACCCTTTAACCAAGCAATACTTTTACTAAGTCTTTATCTCAAAGAGATCAAAGAAAAAGGAAAATGACAAAAATGTACAATAATGCTTAAAATAGCTCTTTTGAGGGTGGTAAAGTAATGAGAACTGAGAGGACATACATTCATTTGGGAATGAATAAATGAATTGTATCATATGATTGTGACAGAATAGTTACAATTTGCTCTCCCAAATGGTTGGATCAGATCACAACTCTAAGAGTGTATTAATGTCCCAATTTTTCTACATTCCCTCCAACATGTGTCATTTTCCTTTTTTTTGTTTTATTAGCCAATTTAATAGGTGTGAGGCAATATCTGAGAATTCTTTTAATTTGCATTTCTTCAATCAATAGGAATTTAGAGCATTTTTCATATGACTCTATATATGTATTTCTTCTGAAAACTGTTACTATCCCTTGATCATTTACTAATTTTGGGAATAATTCACATTTTTGTAAATTTGACACATTTATCGACATATTTGAGATATGAGTCAAGAGAAACAGTATTGTATTTTCTTCACATTTTCCCGCTTTCCTTTTAATCTTCACTGCATTGGTTTTGTTTGTGAAAATATTTTTAATTTTTTAAGAGGCTTTGCTTACCTTTTACTCTAAATTGTAAATATGTAAGATTTCCATGTATAGTAATTTGCATCTAAATGATATATCACATGAAAGTGTAGCTTTTGCAGGGAATGGAGAGAAGAAGGGAGAGAGAAGGTGTATGAGAGGCAGTAAGAAAGAGTGAGATGGAAATGAATGGCAGGGAGGGGAAGAGGGAAGGAGAAAGGGTAAGGGAGAGAGAGAGGGTTTTCTCTAACAATGCTACTATGGAAAGGTCCCCCTTGGAGGTGGAACACTAGGTTCCCTGTCCACCCTTGATTTCTCTCAGTGTGTTCAAGAATCCCTGTGCCTTCAATACTAGGTTCTACTATGAACAAATAATCCCAAATAGGGTGCCATTGGCTTAAGCCTAAAGATAAAGGACCACAGTAGGGCTCCTGGTTGGTCAGGACAAACAAGCCCAGTTTTTGAAAACTTGCAAGGAAAGATCACACTTTAAATAAGGCACAAAGGGTAAAGTGGCAGATTGCTGGGATGTGGGAACTAGGGTATGAGAGAGAGTCCCTACCTTTGGAAAGGATATGGAGGGAGAAGGGCATGTAAAGGCACTTAAGTAAATGTGGATGGAATCTGATAGCTCAAGGCAGGTTTCCTCCAGGGGAGGGATTTGAAGGTTCCATTCTTATAGGGTTATAAGGGGTACAGCTAAACTTTTTTCTCATCTATCCTAGGGTTAATTCTTTAATATATCAATTAACATTAACATAACTAAAGAATTATAAGTACCAGCTTAGACTTGTCTTATTTAAATTTTTTTTTCCTTTATGTTTTTACTGCCCATGTCTGAAACTTTTCTGCAGGATATAGGATGAGGGACTGCTGTTAAAACAAGGGGACCATTATTTTTTGGGAGGGTAGGGTAAGCTGGTTTCTTCTAATTTATTATATACACGCTGGGTGTGGATATAATTAATTTATGAGACAGTTTTTGCAAGTGGCTTCTGTGTTCCTCATTATACTTGATTCCTATTACCTATTTATTGTTACATTACACTGGTTAGTTATATACCAAATTACTATTTTAACTGTTGGGGTAGTTGGGGGATCATAAAAATTATAATTTCAATACAGAAGGGCAGAGGGAGTGATGAAAAAGAGGAGGGGGAGGAAAAGAAGAGAAAATGAAGATAGAGAAAGAGAAAAAAGAAAGGGAAGTGAAAAGGTAGAGGAAAGTAGGGAGGTGAGGAGAACAAGAGAGATGTAAAAAAGGAAGATGAGAGATCTGTACAGAGGGGAAAAAATTACCTGGGCGTGAAGCGATGCATTCTAGGCCAGACCTAGCTAATAATTAGCATGTAAACTTGGACAACACATGTAACATTTTTGAAGCCTTATTTCCTTGTCTGTAAAATGAGGGAATTGGATTTAATCATGTTTAAGGACTCTTTAAGCTTTCAAGTTCTCTAGTTCTAAAATGTATTTATAATTGCACTAAATTTCTACATCCATCTGCCTCTATGATTATCCAAATATACACAGATGCACGTATAATAGCATTGACAAAATTTGGAATTTTTAAGATAAAAGAAGCAAAAATTTTTTCCAGACATTGCTTGCTGTGGGCAAATGTTTCTATATTAACCTTTTTTTTACCTCTTTGTATAAAATATTGGCTGCTATGGCAACCTTCCCCTTTTCTCTTCCTCTCCTCCTCTCCCTTCTCTCAATCAACTCACCAGATTTTCTCAAATGAAAAGCATAAGACCTTGGGGACTTCAAATATTCTATTGAACAAAGCATTCTAAACCCTCTGCCCTAGAGCCATTTCTGTTGCCATAGCTCAGAAAGACCATGTATATACATACTGTTTATTATCTTATGCTTTCCTCTTTGTTTAAACACTATCTTCCCAGAACAGCATATGAAACAAAGGAAGTGGAGCCCAGTGCCTTTTCATAGTAGGCACTAAATATTTACTCATTGATCAAATGAGTTCTTTCCCATTCTAAAATGCAGATGCATAAAGGTGAGTGTTTTAACACTGTCCTACAGATATGAATGTCAGTTACTACTCACTCCATTGTAGAGATGAGGAAACTAAGTACTAGGTCAACAAGGACCATCTTCCAGACACACTGAATGCCAAACTTAGACCTTATTCTGATCCCTTGATCTCACATTTAGAAGTCAACTCTGTGTTCTATGACAATATGCCTCAGTGTGAAGGAAAGAATATTAGCCTTGAAATCTAATATTTCAGGAGAATTGTGTGGGAAATCTGATTTTGTTGCTGACTGTGATCATGGACAAATCATTATACTTTTCTGAGTCTAAGAATTCAAAATATAAAACGAGAGAGTTGTATTGGTTGGAAAAACCACTGGAAAGACCCTTGATCAGATCATAGGTGGCCTGGTTTCAAACCGCATTTCTAACATTCAGTATCTGTATTTCTATTTGCAAGACAATAAACTTCTCTGAGACTCAGTATTCTCATATAAAAAGTGATAATAATAATAATTTTAGTAACTCAGAAAATTATGGTGAGGGTGAGATGAGATATATGAGATATATGTTATCATTTTTTAAAAGTTTATTTATTTAAATAATTAATTTAAAATATTTTTCTATGGTTACACGATTCATGTTCTTTCCATCATCTCCAACTTCCTTCCCATACACAACAAGAATTTCAATGGGTTTTACATGTGTCATTGATCAAGACCCATTTCCATATTATTAATATTTGCACTAGGGTGTTCATAGAGTCTACATTCCCAACCATATCCCCACCGACCCATGTGATCAAGCATTTGTTTTTCTTCTGTGTTTTCTTGTTAATATGGTCAATTATGTGGATGGTTTCCCTAGTATTAACCCATCCTTGCATTCCTGGTATAAATTTCACCTGATCATAGTGAATAACCCTCATGATCTCTTGCTGGAGTCTTTTTGCTCGTGTTCCATTTAAGATTTTTGCATCTATGTTCATTAAGGAGATTGGTTTGTAGTTTTCTTTCTCTGTTTTTTATTTGCCAGGCTTTGGAATCAGTACCATATTTATAGCATAACAGGAATTTGGAAGAACTACTTCTGTGTTTATTTTGTCAAATAGTTTGTATAGTATTGGGATTAGTTGTTCTTCAAATGTTTGATAGAATTCACTTTTGAATCCGTCTGGTCAGGGGGATTTTTTTCTTAGGGAGTTCTTTGCTGGCTTGTTCATTTTCTTTTTCTGATATGGGATTATTTAAGTATTCTATTTCTTCTTCTGTTACTCTAGTCAATTTATATTTTGTAAATATTCATCCATATCACCTAGATTGCCATATTTATTGCCATGTAATTGGACAAAATAATTCTTAATAGTACTTTAATGTCATCTTCATTAGAGATGAGGTTGCCTTTTTCATATTTATACTGTTAATTTGGTTTTATTCTTTCCTTTTTTATTAGATTAATCAGTACTTTGCCTATTTTATTTGTTTTTTTCAAAGTACCAGCTTCTAGTCTTATTTTTTTAATTCAATAGTTCTTTCACTTCCAATTTTATTAATTTCTCCTTTAATTTTTTAAGATTTCTACTTTAGTTTTAATCTTGGGATTTTTAATTTGTTTTCTTTTTAGTTTTTTATTTGTATTCCCAATTTATTGACCTCTTCCTTTGCTAATTTGTTAATATATGCACTCAGGGATATAAATTTTCCCCTGAGTACTGTTTTTGTTGCACTCCATAGATTTTGATATGATGTCTCCTTATTGTCATACTCTTCAATGAAATTATTGTTTCTATGATTTGTTCTTTAACCAACCAAATTGGGAAAACCATAATTTTGGAGAAAACATATTATTTAATTTCCAATTAATTTTTATTTGCCTCTCCATGAAACTTTACTAATTATTATTTTTATTGCATTATGATCTGAAAAGTTTGTATTTATTATTTCTACTTTTTTGCATTTGTTTGCAATGTTTCTATGCCCTAGTAAATGGTCAGTCTTTGTGAATGTACCATATGCTGCTGGAAAGAAAGTGTATTCCTTTTTGTCCCTATTTATTTTTCTCCATATATCTAATTTTTTCTAAGATCTCACATCTCTTACCTATTTCTTATTTATTTTTTGGTTTCATAAATCTAGATATGATAGAGGAAGGTTCAGGTCTAACACTTACTATCTATTTCCTCTGTAAGCTCCCATAGTTTCTCCTTTAAAAATTTGAGTGCCATAGCATTTGGTGCATACATATTGAGTACTGATATTTCCTCATTGTCTATATTGCATTTTATCAGAATATAATTACCTTCCCTATCTCTTTTAATCAGATCTATTTTTACTTTGGCTTTGTCAGATATCATGATTGTGACTCCTGCCTTCTTTTTCTCAGTTAATGCTCAATAGATTTTGCTCCAGCTTCTCATCTTTACCATGTGTGTGTCTACCTGCCTCATGTGTGTTTCTTGTAGACAACGTATGGTTTCTAATCCACTCTACTATTTGCTTTTGTTTTATGGGTGAGTTCATCTCATTCACATTCAGAGTTATGATTACCATGTATATGTTCTCCATCTTTTCTACACCAACATTTCACTTTAAATCAGTCCCTCTAATCCCAACCCTTACTTTACTTCCCTTTCTATCCAATCCTTTCTTATTCCCCTCTTATTTTTCTTTAGGGTCTCTTAAATTCCCTCCCCCCTCTATTTCCCTCCCTTTTAGTACTCCCTGCCCCACTCCCCACTTTGGTTTTTCCCTCTCAACTTCCCTGAAGAGTTAAACAGAATTTGATACCCCAATGGATCTAGATCCTTTTCTCTCTCAGAACAGATTCCACTGAGAGTAAAGGTTAAGTATTACTTATTATCACTCTTTTCCTTTCCTTCTTATATTAGTATTCTTTCCCTCCCCCTCCCATGCACCTCTTTATGTGGTACAAATTATCCTATTTTCTTATTCCTTCAAGTTTCTCTTGGTGCCTATTTCTTTTTCCCCCCTTTTCTTTTTTTATATATCGTCTTTAACCACTTAGTACCCCAACCTCTACTTATGAATATTTTTTCTAACTACTATGATATTGAATGCAGGTTTTGAGAGTTACAAATAATATTTTTCCATATAGAAATATAAAAAATTTGACCTTACTGAAGTCCTTATAAAATTTTCCCCCTCTCTTTCTTGTTTACCTTTTCATGTTTCTCTTGATTTTTGTATTTGGACATCAAATTTTCTCATTATTTCTTATCTTTTCTTTAGAAATACTTGGAAATATTCTATTTTGTTAAATGCCCATACTTTCCCCTGGAAGTATAGTCAGTTTTGATGGGTAGGTGATCCTTGGTTGAAGACCCAATTCTCTTGCCTTTCTGAATATCATATTCCAAATCTTGTAGTCATTTAGTATGGAGGCTGCCAGATCTTGTGTAATCCTGATTGGTGCTCCTTGATATCTGAATTGTCTCTTCTGGCCTCTTACAATATTTTCTCCTTAGTTTGGAAGCTCTTGAATTTAGTGATTACATTCCTAGGGGTTAGTGTTTGAGGATTTAATGTAGAGGGTGATCTATGGACTCTTTCAATGTCTATTTTGCCCTCTTGTTGAAGAATACTAGGCAGTTTCTTGGATAATTTCCTGTAGTATTATGTCAAGATTTTTGTTTATTTCTAGGTTTTCAGATAGACCCAAGATTCTCAAATTTTTTCTCCTGCCAAGTCAGTTCAGTTGTCTTCACAATGAGATATTTCATGTTTCCTTCTATTTTGTCAGTCTTTTGTCTTTGCTTTATTAATTTTTGATGTCTGCTGTGGGCAGCCCCGCTCTGTCCTATCTCTGCTCTCAAGCTCCGCGTTCTTAGCCTACTGGGGTCATTCGTCTCACTGCTCTCAGGGATAAGTCTGTGGTGTCATCAGTCAGCCTCCCAAAAACCTAGAGATTGCCCCACACTTGCTTTGACTATGGTGTGGCAGGTGGAGTGGGGGAGGGGTGATTGGCTCCTGCTTTGGTAAGTGTAATTTTACCCCTTTACAGCATAGAAATGCCCAAACCCTGACTATCTTCAAAGCTGCGCCCTATCAGAGAGCCCCTTTGCTCATCTGATTTTGATTTTTGCCCTTTTGAGTCAATTTATATTGATTGGTGGTGAGGAGAAGAAGAACCTTGCTCTTTGGCCATCTTAGCTTAGAAGTCCCTATGTATATCATTAAAAAAAATGAAATCATATTATAAATGTCAACCACGATCATTTCCTCTGAAGTTTTCATGGTTTTTAAGCTTATTTCACAAAGGCATTAAAATTCATGTGTTATTTACCAATATTTCTGAGCTATTTCCATTGGAGTATTCACAGTATGAAGAAAGAATAAGGAAGAGAAAGAATGGTGTTTATCCTGGGTATAGCTTCAGTCAGACCTGGAACAAATTTTCAAATAAGTGTTTTGTCTTTTAAATCTTTAATATGCATTACTACATTCATCTTCCTTTTTCATTACTGTTCATTCACATTATCCAACTGTCCCTCAGTTTCAGTGCTTTTGGAGGTGCTCCATGCTCCAAAAGTACACACTCATTTATTTGCTGAGTCATGAAATAAATGATTTTCAATTAAAAAATCTTAAATAATCTTTGTCAAACAAATAGGCATGTTCCTATGGAGTGAATTCAGGCCTCATTACTTTATCATCTTGTTCAATATTTTCATCACTGATATCTCTTCTGTTTTTAGACCATACCTTAAGTGTCATGTAGAATTCTTAGGAGTGCATTTAGGAGGACATGAACAAATAAGAACTTACCCAGAAGAAATTGATTTCTGTAGGGGTGTGCTAGAGTCAGTTCCTATAAGTTCATGAGGGCCAATTATGCCTCAGAAACTACCAAATGCTACAAATTATAGATTGGACTATTACTTTGTTGATAGACTAGACCAGTGATGGGCAAACTACGGCCTGCCAGATGTAGCCCCCTGAAATGTTCTATCTGGCTGCACGACATTATTCCTAATCTGATGAATATAATGAGTAGGATTCAATACAATGAAACTTTGAAAAAGTTGCCTTAGAAACAGACGGACAGATAAGCATTTCTTTTCTTTTGGCCCCCTCTTTAAATGTTTGCCCCTCACTGATCTAGACTGAAGAAAGTGATGGAGAAAATAAAGAATATTAAAATAAAAATTTTCTTCTGTATATTTTTTTAGAAAGAAGTTGTTGTTTAACATCTTTTAGCTCACTATGGTGATATGTGTAGTGAGGAATGTTAAATCATGATACATGATGATCAGTTAAAGAATATTGGAATAGTCTGAAGAGGAAGGAAAAAAAAACATAAGAAGGGAAGTGGCAAGTGTGGGAGAACATAAAATGGTTTTCAGTTGATCAAAATGCTGTCAGGTGGAAGAGGTATTAGATCTGTTCTTCTTGAAGACCAAGAGTAGAATCTAGACCAATGAGTAGATAGTTTTGGATAGAGGAAAGATTTCATATCAGTATAAAGAGAAACTTCCTAACAGTTAGAATTGTTCAGAAACTAAATAGGAGCTCTTTAAGAGCCCATGGTGGTCAAACTAATCCACATTGGCTAAGCAAAGGAGAAAATGAGTTGGGTATTAAAGTGTAACGAGAAGTCTCATACTCATTTTTATGATTATTTTTTAGTGATCACATATTTGCATTGCACAAAAGCTTACACTGCATCTCTCAGCATCACAGAGATATAGTTAATTCAATATTATTTCAATTTCATAGATGGAGAAACCAAAGAACAGAATGGTTAAATAACTTACACATGTTCACACAATTAAGATGTCACAACTGGAACCCAGATCTAAGTTTCTGTCCTCAATATCAGGTCAGGTGCACTTTAAGCTAAACAATATGTTATCTAAATTGTTCCCTCTTCTTTTTACTTTTGATTTTGTGGATTTGATTTTCTTTTTACATATCAGATATTATTTGTATCAATAAATTTAAATTTTCTTTGGTATTATGTTTGCCATTTCCTTTTATTTACTTGCTGGATCATTATTTTTCATCAAAACTTGTGAATTAAGTTTTCACAATATCTTTTGATGAGTGCTCTCCCTTCTGTTATAATTGTCACCATCCTAACAAAGGACCTATATTGTTACCTATCTGTTCTCCTGCAATAGTGGGTCCTCTTATACTCTTTCTCCTCCTTTCTCCTCCAAGTTCACCTTTTAATGCATTTGTTGTTGTTTTCATTTTCTTTAAAACCCTTACCTTCTATCTTAGAATCAAATCTCTGTATTGGATCCAAGGCAGGGAAGCAATCAGAGCTAGACAAGAGAGGTTAAGTGACTTGGCCAGGGTCACAAATTAAAGAAGTATCTGAGGCCAGATTTGAACCTTGGACCTCCCCTCTCTGGACCCAGCTCTCAAACTCCTTAACCACCTAGCTGCCCCCTGCATTAGTGAAGACACAAATCTCCATCTTAAAGTCAGAGTTGCCCCTTTTTATCTCATCCTTTCCTCTTGTCATTAGAAATATTTTAAAACTGCCTTAGGAATTTGGCATAGCCATTCTACCTGTCTTGGAGGAAGATGGAAAAATAAAAAAATGAAGAGAAATAGAGTCTCCTTGAACTGCCAGATCCACTTAAAGATGTGGCTATGGGAAACAGACTGCTCAGATGATAGAACTAACAGGCAGAGGAAATAGATAGGAACAAACTTTTAGATATTCTTTGATCAATGTCTAGCCTATTCATCCAATAAAAACATCTAAAAGGAAAAAAGGAATATTTAAACACCTGAGGTGAAGGGAAGATAAATGGAAAGGTGGAAGGGCTTTCAATGGGAGGATGTCAGAGAATCTTGTATATATGTGTATATGTATATCTATGTATGTATACATGGATATATTTGTGTGCCTATGCCTTGATTCAGCATTTTCACAGACTACATAAAATGTAATAGCTTCAAGAACTAAAAGGTTAAGAAAAAAGTAGTTTGTTCCTTTGTTTTCCTGGCAATTTGCAAAGTGAAAGTTGGGGAATGTCTCCCTATAGAGTCAGTTGAGAAAACTGTTTAATTTGAAGTCATTCTGCAAAGTTAGGAAGAAGATGCATGTTTTGTCCATGAAACATGGACATTTATGAAGCATATGTGAGAAAAGATCACAGAAACCCTGACCAATCTTCTCATGAGGAATAGATAATACTATTATCCAATGATTACATTTGAAGCTGAGAACAGAAAGAAGATCCACAATGCTGTGCCTAGTGTAGCTGTGTCTCACTACATAAATGGCATTCAAGGTCTGCTACCACAATCTCTTGTTGCTCTACTTCTCCAGCCTTATTCATTTTACTCTATACTCATCAACATCTTCTATAAAATTCTTGCACTTTCTCTTCACTTATGCTATTTCCTTTTGATTTAAATTCCTCCCAATCCAAAACACACTTACAACAACACCACATGCACACATACACCAACACATATCTACATGTGTACACATACAGCCTCTGGCTATTGAACCACCACATATCTTGTAAAATCTAACTGAAATGATTCTTCTTCCCTGAACCCTTTTCTGATTGCTCCCCATCAGTAATGATATTTTCTCTCTCATACCTCAAGTAGCATTTTATTAGAACCTCTAAAGCAAATAAATATAATTATTTATGTTTGTGGCAAATCTCTTGAACCAAAAGTTTAACGTTTATCCCACCTCCAACTTTTACCCACATTGCACATAGTACATACATATGAAATGTTTATTGAATTAAATCAAATCGATTTTGCAGTTAGATAACAAATAAGGAATGAAATGTTTAAGTCTGTTGATTTTTGATCAAAGATTTCCAAAAATTAAGATCCACACTATCCCTACTTGTACAGGGAGAGCTCTTCATATAATAAATATGTCAGCCATTAAATATAACTAACAACCCAGAATTCCAAGCCTTCTGATGCCCACATAAGTAGATGAAAATCTCAAAATCTCCAAAATCTCTTTGGGTTCCACTGTGGGTGTCATTGGTAGCAAAACTTCCTTAATGAAAACAAATGAGGCACAGATAGAGACACAATAAAAAGGACAAGAGATCCCAAAGATTGCCCTTTCTCTATACTAAGTCTCTTAACAAGGCCCAGTAGGCTCAGCTGGGAGAAAGTTTTGCTTGCACAGCTTCCTATGAAAAGCAAAGCCCATTTTTCTGGCAATCTCTCCTTATCTAAGGTTAGTAATTATAGGCTGTTTTAAAGGTATAACCATTTCCCTTTGTCCAACACGTTATGATAAAGCTTACCAGGCAATTGTTATTATTGCAGCTCGCTTTCCATCCTTTAAGAAATTGTTAGAGATGTATGTGTGCATATTTTGTGTATGTGCACATACATTTATGTGCAGTTTAATCATATTAAGGGAAAAGCTAATAATTAAAAAAATAATGATAAAGCCTCAAAAATCAGCAGATTGTAAAAAATCATGCTTTAATTACTGGGCATGCTCAAAGGCCCCCACCAGCAGCTGGGACCCCAGCTGAAATAGCCTCTCTTTGCAGATCTGCCCCAGCCCTCATCCCCAGTGCATCTGTGATCCTATTTCTAGGTCTCCTCTGGCAGATGGGTAATGGCATTGCAGGGAATAATTGGTGAATGCCATAATGCTTCTCCTCCTCATGAAAGGTCACTTACATTAAGGAGATAGGACTCTTGGGCCATCAAATTTTCCTTTCTCTTATCAGGACATGTTTATTTTTTGAGGCAAGGGAGCATCTGGTTAGACTTTTTCCTTGATTGTATAATAGAAAGAACATTGGGCAGTCAATTAGAGAACCTATATTTGAGTCCTACCTCAGAAGCTCTGTAGCCTTAGTCTCTCTTAACCTCAATTTTTCTGTCTCTGTAATGGGTATCATAATAAATTCACTATCTGAACTAAGTGCTTCCTAAGTATTAAAGCCATATATATTATTAGACTCCCTTCCTCAGAGAGTAAGTGGCCATGTTTCCTTCATCAAAATACCTTAAATTCTTTAAGCCTCGGATTCTCTATCTGCAAAGTGGAGACCTAAATACTTGCAGTATCAGCAATATGTTTTATGTAAATTCCTGTTATACCATGATTAATCCTGATCTAACTCTTGGACTCCTTCAATTAGGCTTTAGAAGCTTCAATCTACCTGAAATCTCTTTAAGAATCAGTGTTGTTATGAGGGTCAAACCATGATAATGATGCTGAAAAAGCCCTTCTGGAAGATGTAGGTTATTAAATGACATCTTCTGTAATGAGATCATAGGATTTAAAGTTAAGAAGTAAACTTAAAGATGATTGAGTCCAAATAATTCATTTTACTGATGAGAAAACTGAAGGCACTAATGGCAAAGTTATTTGCCCAAGATAATATGGAAATAGCATCCTGATAGCCCCCAAATCACTATAGATTTGATTTCTCCTGACATAGATTCAAACATGACATGGTTCAACCCAAACCTCTCTCGGGTAAAAGTCACTGAGATCTATGCTGCTTAAGAAAGCAATAATTCAACCTTTTTTTGTTTTAGGTGTCCACTGAGGAAGGCTTGAGTCTGGCCCGAGAGTATACCTGTGCATTCTTTGAGACGTCCGCAGCCCTGCGCTTCTACGTCGATGATGTTTTTTATGGCTTGGTCAGGGAAATCCGCAAGAAAGAATCCATGCCGTTGCTGATGGGGAAAAAGTTGAAAAGAAAAGATAGTCTTTGGAGGAAGTTAAAGGGCTCTCTGAAGAAGAAGCGGGAAAACATGACCTGACACTGACTGACTACTCCTCCTTCTCTCTCCAGAGCTGATCAGTCTGACCATTGCAGAACTAGGAAGTCATTCCACACCCTCTGATTCTCCACATTTCCCCTCCCTTATTACTCGACTCTGCCTATAGGTAAAAGCAAGATCTTCATATCTGTATTTCCTGAGGTGATTCTGTTTTGTCTTTAAGATTTGGATAGATTTTGTCAATCTACCGGATATACTGTTTATTTTTTACAATATATCACTAAATAAAATTGACATTCCAATTGCCTCATTTCCCTTCAAAGAGTCTAGCTTCATTTGGTATGCTGTCAAAGTTATGGAGGAAATATTCAAAATCACAGCTAGAATGATAAAAGGCTCTAGGGATCTGCCTCTGCCTGATAAGACAGGGATTGTTTGTACACTGGGAAGCTCAGTAAATAATAAAGAAGCCCCAGAAAGCATTCAGGCTGGAGTCTCTCTCCCCATCTTTCCTGAAGTGTAACAATCACTGAGCCTCCTTCTGGAGGGCTCCCCACATGAGCCTCAGGAATGCCTCAGAGAATTATTGATAGCAGTCACTAGTGCAGGATCAATGGAGAAAGTGGAATTAGCTCCTTCTTGCTTATTCCTACCTCCCCAGCAGCCCAGTTTAGTGAGAAGGGATCATTTGTTTCTTAGGAGGACAAAGGCCAGGGGCTTGCAATGGTGGGAGCCACATGTTCCTACAGTGATAATGTATTCCTACAGAAAGGAAATTTTCTTATAGAAATAGACTGCCTGAGGCAGGTCTGGGCCTATGCATAAATGGAACCTATGGTTGTCTTGCTATAATTTATATGTGACTTAAAGGATACTTGGCCCAAAGTACTTCCCTCCATTAGTCTGAGCCTCTTCACTTTGAGATTTTCCACTTTTCCTAAAAGTTTGTCATTCATGTAAGTTAATTGTGAGCAGAGATGGAAGCAAAAGTTCAATGTCCTATGTCTTGGAGCACTGAAACTTAAAGGCAGCACTTACAGGCTCCAGGCAACATGAAGACAACTGCATTTAATATCCATTTAGAAAAAGGAATAGCTAAAATCAGGAATTACCAGATGATGGGCTTCCAACCCTGATCATAACCATCTCATAGATCCCAAGTGAAATCCCTATCCCCATTGTATTCCCCTCCCAGAAGCAGCTTCCTGAAGGTGGTTTTCTAAGAACTCTATCTCCTCCTCCATAGAGAGGAGTCCTGAAGCCTTTCCTTTTTTTAAAATTGATTTTAACTTTAAAATTTTTTTTTGAGTATACATTGTATACCTTCAGTGAAAAAATTGCTACTTATGCTTGTGATTATAGCCTCTTTAAAAAATTATACTCAGATCAATAAGCAGTATTACTCTATATTCATATCTCAAAAGGCATTAATTTATTCAGACTATTTTCCTCTAAAACTCATAATTAGTTGTGTTGAAGTTTTAGAACATGAGAGGAATGGAAAGATAATAATAGGACACTTTTTCACTTCATAAGGAGGGAAGTTCAAATAGTATAGTGCAGCAAGGGGTTTTGCAAAGACAGTGATGAGTAGGATATGTCCTAGGTTCTTCGGGTAGCATGAAAGAGGATAGATGTGGGATAAAGGTGCAAAAAGAGAGGGGAGAGCAACAAAGAAAAAGTTCACTGGCTTTCCAGTTTCATAAGGATTACCACAATCAGAAATCTTTTCTGAAGACATGAAGAACTCTATTGGTTACTGCAGTTAGTCACTGGAAGGAGATGCAAAAATACTGACAAGAAAATACTTGCCCCAGGAAACTCAGAGTAAAATAGTGATGACAAAAAAGACCACATACACACACACATAAGCATTTTTCATTTGATTGAGTATATACATACATATTTACATTTATGTATATAATTTAAAAATTCAGAAAGTTTTGAATAACTCAAGTTGAGCTATAATCATTTATGTTTCCTTGGGATTTTTAGTGGGCTAGGGCTAGTTCCCACAGTGGCACAGTCAACAGAGGGATTTTGGTTATTCATAAGATTAAGAATTCTCATTTAATTGGCCTTTGGGATCAGTAAGTACAAACACCTTATTTTTTATTTTAATTTTTCCAGATTAAATGTCAATTCAATTTTAAATATCATTTTCTGATATTTTGCAATCCATGTTTTCTCAATCCCACTCACTTCTCCCTTACCCAAGAAATATGATGTGTAATATAAGTAATATGATATAGGCTGTACATATATTATCATAGAATACATATTTCACTGTTTTTCATGTTGTGAAACAAAACGTATTGCTTATACTAGAGAAAAAATCATGGAAGAAACCAGTGAAGAATGGTATGTTTCATTTTGCATTCAGATTCTGTCTGCTCCTTCTCTAGTGGTAGATATCTTTTTTTTATTCATGAGTCCCTTGAAATTGTCTTGGATCTTTGCCTTGTTTATGATAGGTAAATCATTCACAATTGTTCACCATATATTATCATTTTTATCATGTACAACATTTTCTTGGTTCTGCTCACTGTATTTTGCATCATGTCTTATGTTTTTCCAAGTTTATTTATGTGTGTTTGTATGTGATCATTTTATTTGTCATTTCTTTTGGCACAACACTATCACATTACAATCAAATCCACAACTTGTTCAGCCATTCCCCAATTGATGGGCATGCTTTCAATTTCCAATTCTTTGCCACCACACAATAAAAGAGCTGATATAATTATTTTATAAATAATTTATTTTCCTTTTTCTTTGACCCACTTGGGAGATAAATCAAAAAGTAGCATTGCTGGATCAAAAGGTATACACAATTTTATAAACCTTTGGGTATAATTACTGATTGCCCTTCAAAATGGCTGAATCACATTATTTTTTAAAAGCAAAACTAGAATCAAGAAGTTACATGGTTATATAACTAGTAAATATCAGAGTCATGATTCAAACCTAGGTTCTTTGACTCCAAATATGACAATCTTTCCATAACACTATTATAGAAATGCAACCTGAAATTCAACTTTGGCATTCCCATGAAAAAAATTTAGCAGAGAAAAACTATCAATTGTTTTGATTCTCCATCTACCCCAACTACCACATTTGAGTAGATTCAGTGACATGAATCACAAATTCATAAAGTTCACCATATGTAAGGTGAAAGGATGCTGTACTAAGGAGGAAATGAAGTTGTTCCATCTTGGAGCAGAAGATAAAACAATGATGAGCTGAAGAAAAACAAATTTCTTTTGTTTTTCTTAGCAAGAAAAAACAACGAAACAATTTTTTAAAAATTAAAAACTTCCTATAAAAGTGGAATAGACTCACTCAGGATATTGAAAAGAAGATTCCTGATTGGACACATTTTGGTATATATAACTTCTTAGATTCCTTCCACCTTATCATTCTGTATAATGGTTACTGCTTATATAATATAATTTCATGAAGTAATGAAAATTTTTTTTCTAAAATATTTCTTCCTTGCACTTTGTGACTTCCTCTTCTCACTAGCCTGTAATCAGTCCCCAATATTAGATGCTTAGCTATAGGTAAACAGAAGTCTTAGGTAAGCTGTCCCTAGTTTTCCTGGAGTGGTTGGGATTCTAATACATCAGCATTCAAAACTAATCAAAGAGGAAGAAGAACAAAAACAAGAAGAAGAAGAAGAAGAAAAGAAAGAAGAAGAAGAAAGAAGACAGGAGGAGGAGGAGGAGAGATGAAATTCTGGGATGGATGGAACCACAACCAAAACCACAAAAACACATATACAAAAGGAGACAAATGACATTTAAAATATGTGCAATACTTTTTAATTTTCATGTAATTTGAAACCATTCACTGATCACCGAATTCCTACATTTGTTGTCTCTATCTCTTTGAATATAATCTTTGATGGCAGGCCTATCCTGTTTTATATTTGTATCTCCATTACTTAGCACATTGTCTAGATCAGTGATGGGCAAACTACAGCCTGAGGACCAGATGCAGCCCCGTGAAATGGTCTATCCGACCTCACAACATCATTCCTAAACTGAAGAATACAATGAGTAGGATACAATACAATTAAATTTCGAAAGAGTTGCCTTAGCAACAGACTGACAGATGAGCATTTCCTTTCCTTTGGCCCACTCTTTAAAAAGTTTGCCCATAACTGGCTAGTGCATAATGAGCAAGTAATAAGTGTTTTTTATTCAGTCAACCAAAAACAAATAAACAAGCAAATAAACTATGACTCCCCAAGGTCACTCAAAGAGCTAGTGGTTGACTTGGGTCTCTGAGATTTCCTCTGCAATAGTTTACCCAGTAGTCTAAATTTCCTCTTTATAATGTGTGATAAGAGTGAAAAGACAAATAATTGGAGAATGGGGATTAAAAATTACCTGAAAGAAGGAGATTAAATAAAACAATTATTTTATTTTGCAGAGTGCCTAATATACCCCCAAGATGGCAGCCATAAGTTACTCTGCTGACAGTCTGTGTTACAGTTTGGGAATCATCCAACCTTTTTTAGAGGTATAATTAAAACCAGGTAATAAATAAAATGGAAAATATTGCTTCTCAAAAGAATCCATAACATATCTTTAAAATACATAACATATGATGTTTGATTAACCCTGTTCCAAGGTTGGGATGATTGCAAGTCAAAAGCAATACTGCCATAAGCCATTCTCTTCTGGATTGACTTTTAGATAAGGTGTATAAAACTTCAATTAGCTGGAGTTTGTCAAAACCACAGTATAAAATTTATAGCTCATGAAATGTCCTAAACTAACAACCTTTAGTCTGTTTATATGCAGAAGAGAGAGAAACAGTAGAAATAACTTTCAGTTTTGAAAATAGCAATAGATCAATGGGTTTCATGTTAAAAGATTTGAATTAAAGTCTTATTTTGTTCCTCGTTATTTCAGTCAACTCAATGACTCTTAGTAGTCATATCTGTTTATTGAATATAATAGACCATGTTCTAATTACTTGACAAAATCACTTAGAGGATCAAATGAGATCAAGTGCTATGTGATTTGTTATAGTTACTCAGTATCATTGCATGAAGTAATGGGTTATAAATTTGGGAGATCTGATGGCAGATACAAGATGGTGGAAAAGAAGCAGTCCACTAAAATCCAATATCTCACTTTAAACAACTTCAACATAATGTCATAAATCAAATTATGGAGTGGCAGAGCCAACAAAAGGTGAGGCCAAAATTTTCTTCCAGTTAAGACAGCCTAAAGAGAGATCTGTGACACAGGGTTGAAGCCTGACCCTAAGCCCACATGGATGAAACACCAGTGATAGGCTTAGATGTTGGCAACAAAAACAGCAGCAGCTTTGGGATGTCTCAAGTGAGAGAGCATAAAGGAACCTGGAAATTGGTCACATATTACAGAATACCCTATTCTAGCACTGGACATTAGACCAGACACTGTTTGGCAACTCTGTTGTCTATACCCACATCTGGATAATAGTTCAAAGGTGGAAAGCAGCACTTTGGGACAAGAGGGAGAGGAAGCCCTGAGGAGGCTTTTTTTTCATAAGGAATCAGATACCTTTAGGAACAATATTGTTTCTGGTCTTAACAGAGCATGGGTCTTGAGCATGAATATCAAATACCATCTATCCCAAAGGATCAGGGATTCGTTAATCATATTTACTAATGACTGAAGTATCTCTTTGTTCTAAAATAATTTCTTTAGTATATTGATCAGAAAAAAATTAAATAAAATTGGGAGATTTTTATCCAAATCTATACTATACTACTAGCAAGCTGTATGAACTTGAATAGACAACTGTATCTCTCTTAATATCATCTTTTTCAAGAACAAAATGAGGTTTATTTTTATTCCTACAATACTCTTCCAAGAAACAAAAGTCAGAGACCTCTTTTCCTTCTTTCCAGTAATTGAGATGATCAACGGTATGGATAATCCAAAATGGTAGAAAATTGCCAAACCACTTGTTTTTACTTTTGGAAGACATTGAATACTTTATTATACATCACATTTAACCACTTCATTAGATTTTGTGCAGATGTATAATATGTTAAAAATATATTCTCAGGTTACACAGCAGCTGTTGTGGCTCAGAAGCAGATTAGGAAGGAAGGTTAAGAGTATAGTTGTTGGAAGAAAGAAGTCAAGTTGAAACTGAAAATGCCCTAAGTATAATGCATTAATGTTATTTAACTCAAATGTAATTTAAAATTGTTTTTTAAAGGTTTCTGTAATTCTACAATCATAAGCAAAGAGGAATATATCCTATTTACCAAAAAAAAATGTCTTTGAAACTAGAGGCTTAATTAGCTTGATCATCTGGTCAGAGGAGATGGTTCACTGTCAAAATACTTTAAGGTAAACAAAGGAGGAAGAAGACTGATATCTTGGTGAGCCAGAGTTGGTCAGGAAAGGATTAACATCAGGAAAATCAGTGGTAGAGATAAATGTAGATACATTTGATTAGTGGAGGGAAAGAGGACTAGCATTGGAATTATGAAGAGAATAAAGTTTAAAATCTTTAACTCCAAATCTAGATCCTATTCCATTCTCCCATTATTTCCTGTTGCTTTAATGTTAATGCTTTCCCTCTGTACATAATTTTAATTTTATCCTATATGTGACTTTTTCATACAAAATTGTTTGCATGATTTCTCCTCCCCCAGACTGTGAACCCTTAAAAGCATGAACTGTCTTTCACCTTTATTATATACTCAATGCTTCTTGTAGGTCCTAAAGAAACATTTACTGACCAAACAAATAACCTCCTGATTTAAATGAACTTATTCTCTAAATGAGTGTTCATTTTATTTAAACCCAGTTTCAGCTTGCCACTCACTGATGGAGTTGAATTGATAGATACATTCTAGGGCCAGTTGAAATAAGATTTCTTTTCTTTTTTTATGCAAGTATCAAACCATTTCTCCCACTTTTTAGAGTTACATGTTGCAATCTCAAGCCTTAAACACTAAAGGAGAAATTAAAGACTATTAAAATATTGTGAAAATACATATTGAAAACTAAAGTAGCAATACATATCTATCAGTGAGTAGGCAGGAAGAATAAGCTAAAAAGAGGCTTTTCCTTTTTCTCCTATAACTTTTTTTCTTCCACCTTCTTACTGCAGGAACTCCTGTAAATATACTTTGACATGTCTGTCCTTTCTCAAGAAATGTGGAGAAGCAAATTCAAGGTTACCTAATTTGTCAGTTTTCTTCTTTCCAAATAAGGAAAGGTTACATATTGTCCCCCAAATCCTAAATTGAGAACCTATTCTTAGATGTTTTTTAAAGAAAAGTTCAAAATGTGATTAGAGGGGAGGAGACAATCAGGTTTGAGTCATGCTCATCATGAATCACAAGTCCAAATTTAAACTACTATATCTTTTAATGAACAAAAGATATAAAATAGAATAGCAACAGTGAGTTTTTTAAAAAGAAGTAATATATTGATTACATTAGCCCCAAGGGCTATAGAGCAGCCCACAGAAAACAATACAATGAGGGAAAAACTTTAGGATCCTTTAAAAACCTTTAAAAAATCTTCCATAAAAAGAAGGGTATTACTGAGCTGCTATTTGTGCTATGCTTCTTAAGGACTGTGTGTGTGTGTGTGTGTGTGTGTGTGTGTGTGTGTGTGTGTGTGTGTGTGTGTGTTGATGTTCGTGTGATAGTTAAAGATATTTATTGCTGACATTGGTACTAGCCAAATTCTCTTTGAAAAGTTCTGCCTTCTGTACATCCCATCTCAAGTTTCCCTTCATCTACAGAGTCTTTCATGACCACTTCAGCCAACCTTTGTCTATCATCTACATTTATCCTCTCCTATGATCTTATTCTCTAATAATTAGTTGGGGCTACCTAATTTAGTATTTAATCATACTCTTTCTTATACTGTCTTCTGATTTTTTAAACATTTAAATTCTAAGTTCTCTAGTATCATGTCAAATTTTTATATATCCCAAATTTACTAATATATCCCGGGCATAGAATTAATCTTTAATTAATAACTTTCTTAACCCTTTCCTTCTTTTTTAGTATCAATTCTAAGACAGAAGTGCAGCAAAAGCTAGGCAATTGGGATTCAGTGACTTGGACAGGATTATACAGCTAGGAAGTGTTATTTTTAAAAATGATGAAGGCTGATATTATAAGGGAAAATAGTATTTTAATTAAAGCCATGCTGATAGAGATAAATCAACCATGCAACTGTAAAAAATCTATTCAAAATGCCCGCCAGTACCTATCTCCTTCCATCTTGTCTGTCTCATCTGCCAGTGAGCCCACTCAGATAGCAAAGAGGAAGTTCAAAGCCACTTCCCAATATTTAAAGCCATCCCTCACCTTGAAGACATCATCTAAAAACAGGAAACCTGTTGGACCACGGAAAATGTAGTTCCAAGATCCCCCACATGTCCATAGGAAGTTTGTCAAACACGACATATCTTGAGGCTCAACACTTCCAAATAGAACCCTAGTAATTCTAAATAACACAGAAGTATCTGAAACCAAATTTAAAATCAGGTTCTTCTTACTCCAGACCTGGCACTCTATTCACTGCTTTCTAGCTACTCCTAACCAATAATTTTTGATCCATACAAATTCATACTTGATATGTCCTGCCAGAAGAATATGTTTTTGATTCATTTATACTCTTTAATAGTACACATTTGAGACCATGTGAATCTAGCTTGAACAAATGCTGATAGTGACTTTAAAAGCAGCATAAATTTGATCACCACTTTCACCATCACCACCAAAATAACAACAAGAATAGTAAATCAATATCAACCAAACATGAAAAACAAAAATTAAAATCCCCAACCATATCCTTAGCCCAGGCCAACTCCTACATGGCTTGCCAAAATTATAAGAATAAAAGAGAGCCTACTGTCAAAACTGTAATAATAAATGATAGCCAAGTAACCAATGTTATGATAGAAGGGAGAAAGAGAGTCTATGAGGTGAAATGCTCTTCTAGCTCTCCCCTCTCGCCATATATACACTCTTGGAGACTTCGAGGGAGTATCACCCCTAAACTGGGTGGTTGTGCCACCCCACTGGATTTGGGTGCAAGGCTTCCCTATAAGATCTAGGAGCATGGAGTTTATTATATATATATATATATATATACACATATATATATATTTCAAGACTCATTTCACACAAAAGAACCCCCCTGAAACTTCACAGATGCACAGAAGTTACAAATCATGTCATATCAAAACATGAAAAAATCTCATTTGACTTCAGAATAGAACAAAGCCAACGCTGAATTTTGGCTGGCCCATTATCAAAAGCTAAGTCTGGGAATACTTTCTCAGAGAAGTATAGCCCCCACTGGAGGAGGTTTTGTCTAAATTTTGTCCATTATTGACCTTGAAATGTCTAGAAACAGATTCAGAGTCCAGGCAGCCTTTTGCTTAATTTCTGTCTTTAGTCTTCGAGAGAAACTGTTAACCTCTTAACTGCTAGTTTGCTAGGAACTTAAAGCTTTTCAATAAGGAAAGGTATGGATCAGAAAAGGAGTCAAAAGAGGAGTCTCATACTTTTATCTATTTGAGAGTATTTCTCTTATTGGCTTCCCACATAAGATGCGTTATGTGGTACCCCAATCAGATTCTGAATGAGGGCGGGGTTCACGCAATCCTCCCCTGAGGTCAGTCAACTTCACAGTGGATGGTCTGGTTCCAAGATGGAGGCAGCCAAACCAAGCTGTGATTTCCCTCCCCCTTGTTGTCTCTCAGGCACTCTGGAATGCTATCTGAGTAATGAATGGCTTTTATTATTCTCAATTTAGGGGTTAGGGAAAGGAGTGAAGGGCAGAGAGATTTTGGGGTGCCCTCTTCTCTATTTCTATGGGGTCCATTACTCGGTTGGGAACCTTTGGGGTTCCCACTCCTTAGCGTCTCCCCTCGCCTCTTCTCCTTCAGTTTCTATTTCTATTTCCTATTTCTAAACTTTTCTATAATTGCAAGTCAAACCAGAAAGGGTCTCTCAGCAAGGTTGGGTAATGGGAGAAGGAGCCTAAGAGATCGCTCCCAAAATGGAGTCCCAAAACTTAACTGACTCTATGGTCGAAGTCTTGATGGGTAAGAAGTGATGGGATGCCTTTGACCAGGGAATCAGGGTATCAGTGTCCAAAGAAAGATCCTCGGGAAGCCCTCAGGACTGGATCCAAGCTGAGATGTTCTCCTCCCTCTCTCAGTCCTCTGCTGGAAGTTCCTCCCCTTTCTTCCTCCTCCTGAGAATTACCCAGAATTCCCCTCTGGTCTTAACTGTCACCAACTGTCAGCCACTCCTTCTCTGACTCCTCCTGTCCCATTCACCTTGCACAAATCCCATTCTTACAAAGCTAAATGAAATAACAAATAGCCATTATTAATGTAATTCAGTTCAACAAACATCTACTAAATGTCAATTATGAGATAGGTGTTATGCTAGACTGGATATAAAGAAGGAAAAGAGAAGGAAAATCATGTAGGAAACATGATCCCAGAATGTGGCCTTCTATCTCAAGAAAGGTATTCCTGTACATCACTAGACTCAAGGGTTGCCTTGTGAATAACATTAAGCTCAAGATCCCAAAGATCCAATCTTTTATCCAAGAAAAAGGAAATTCCTAAGCAATTTGACACTTGGAAAATAATTACTCATATGTCCCCTATAGCTTAGCTGGTAGAGTAGGACAAAGTGATCAAAGAAAGGTATGGAGAACCAAAGAAACTTAACTTTGCTCTCTTTTATGAGAATGAATTATTTAGACAATATAAGTCTGATTAGAAAGGGATTTCCTATCCAGTAGTGCCAAATAATTTTTTTTCTTTCCATGAAGAAACTACATAACAGGGTCCCATAATGAGTCTGGCAGAGCCAGTGGAAGGGCACATGTAGATCCCTATGGGAAAGTGAAATCCAGAAGAGAGGGAGGAATATCATGTTGACTCTTAATGACTATAATTTCAGGTCCTTTTCTTTTTTCTAAATTAGTTCATAGGCTCCTATGAGTCCTTTGATTGTTTCAAATTTCCTTTGGGTTTAAATAAGGCTATTTTTCAACCTTGAAATCTTTTGTGGGAGCTAAGAATAGTTTATTTTTTTAAAAATCTATGGAAACCTAATTGAATGCTATATTAAGATACTACCAAGATAGTGTGACAAAATAGAAAGTTTTCTTCATTTATAGTTGGAAGAACTAGATCTATGTATTGCATTTGTTATTTAATATCTATGTAACTTTTATCAAATTACCTAAAAGTAGAATGGATGGCCCAGGAGGAAGAAATGTCATTCTGACTGAAAGTCTTAGTACAGTCTGTATTTACATAACCCCATGATTCTTTTTGAGAGAGGAGATTGGGATTACTTTGTCTGGAGAGAATATTTCTTCAAAATCATGATCGTTAAATCCATCAACTTCCTCTACATCAACTGACTTTTCACAAGCTCCAAAGGTTCTCTAGATCTTACCACTCCCTTTTCTTCTAAGTCCTGCAGACCCCTGGTACTGTAGCCTGAGCTGCTGATGTAACCCAAGGGCCCTTGACCTTTCCTTCGACTCCAAATCTGAATTTTCTTTTACATGTTGACTCCCCCAGTTAAAGTGTGAAGTTCCTTGAGAGAAGGGATATGCCACATTTTCTATTTCAGTCCCAGCATTTTGCACAATGTCTGGCACTTAGTAAATGCCTTTTCATTCTTTTACTTGTCAAAAGAATACTGATATTAAAAAGATGAGCCTTTAAAAAATAAAGGAAAAAAAGACTTATATTACTTCCCTCTACTCACCCCACTTCTTTATTCCTCTTTTACTTCTCTGTAGGATAAGATAGGGTTCTATAGCCCCATGAATTTGCCTGTTTTTCCCTCTCTGAACCAATTCCAATGACAGTAAGGTTTAAATATTACCTGTTACTACCCTCCTCCTCCCCTTCTTATAGTAGTATTCTATACCTCCATGCATCTCTTTATGTGATATAATTTACTTCATTTTAATTCTTCCTTCCATTTTCTCTTAGTAAAATCCCCTTCTTATTTTTTTAGTGCTAGCCTATTTGTTTTTTTACATATTATCCTAAACAGCTTAATACCACACCCTCTGTTTATTTATACTTCTTCTAACTATATGATAATGTTAATTTTTAAGAGTTATAGATATCATCTTTCCATATAGAAATATAAATGATTTAACATTATTAAAACCCTTATTTTTTTCTCTTTTTATTTACCTTTATATGCTTCTCTTGAATTTTGAATTTGAATATCAAATTTTCTGTTTAATTCTGATCTTTTCTTCAAAAATGTTTGGACATCTTCTATTTTTTATTAAATGATCATATTGTCCCCTGAAAGTATATAGTCAATTTTGATGTGTAGGTGATTTTTGGTTGTAAACCCAGTTCTCTTGCTTTGTAGAATATCAGTTTCCAAAACTTGAAATCTTTTAATGTGGAAGCTGCCAGATCCTGTGTAATCCTTATTGTGGCTTCATAATGTCTGAATTTTTTTTCTTTCTGGCCACTTGTAGTATGTTTTTCTTGCCCTGGGAGCTCTTGAACTTGGCTATAAAATTTCTGAGAGTTGTCATTTGAGAATTTATTGTAGGAGGTAATCTATGGTTTCTTTCAATGTCTATTTTGCCCTCTTGTTCAAGAATATTAGGGCAGTTTTCTTGGATAATGATTGAAAGTCCTAAAGTAAACCATGGCATATTACTTGTCCACTTGTCCAGTATGCTATACTTGTGAATATTGGGGTGTGGTCACAGGCTAGACCTGGTGACTCCTGAATTCCTTTATAGTTCTGAAAGTATTTTATGTTAATGATAATATTTTTTTAATCTTTCCATAACATCAGTATAATAAAGACCTTCACTTTGAAGATTCTGGGAATTTTTTGAGAAAAAAGTGGTAATGGTCTCTGTGTTGTTTGTTGTTTATCTTTGCCATATTATCTCACTCAAGTATTGCCAACTTTTAAAGAATATTTTTGCTGAATAAATTTTTAGGTCAACTGTGGAGGCTATGATACCATGGCAGTATCTCAGTAGTCACTTCTCAAAAGAGACTAGTAATGAATGGGCTATGCCTTCTTTGAAGATATAGTAATGACAATCTTTCAGGCTTTTTACAAAGTGTTTGTACCCACAACAAAATGAGAAGTAGGTATTTCAATGATCCCCACTCTATTGATTAGGAAATTAATTTTCATAAATAAATGATTCATTCAATGGCCAATAATATTAGTAAGTAATGATATGAGCCAATATTTAAATCAAGATTTTTTTACATTCATAGCCAGTGTTATTTCTACTATTATACAATCTTTCTCATTTAAAGAGTTCAGCCTTGGGCTAAGGACTACTAAGGAAGGGGCATCTGGAGAAATTTTACAGTTTTAGAGATAAGAATAAAAGTAATTCCTGAAATATATTTCTCTGCTTGGTGAACAGCTGGTTTGGTAAGGAACTATATAAGGGTTGCTACAGAAGGGGAAAAACACTTGAGTATGCCATATTCAGACTTGGTCAGACTCCCAGATTGCTCATCAAGAAATTGTTTTATGATGAGGACAAATGTTCACTTGAAAAAAACAGAACATCTTTCAACCTCTCACTCAAAAGAAAATAAAGACCAGAACATTTCAGGCAAGCACATCATCTCCTAGATATCTTCTGCTAGTTGATACAGGACAAAGGAATTTTTTCAAAGCAGATCTGAGAAATGTATCATATCTTTTAAATATTTTTTCCTGTCAATAGCTGCAGAGAAATGTGGAATAAAGGCTCACAAAAGAATATGTATTAAACAGAGTTGTTGATAGAAGGTTAAAAGAATGCAGAAATGCCTTAAAAGTTTAGAAAATTATTGAGCATATTAATGCATTGCTTCAAATATCTCTAAATCTGATGTCTTCTCTTCCTTCTGTTCTCCCAACTCTATTTAAATGTTTTCTTTTGTGATGAAAAATAAATGACTGGATTAAACTTGTAAGCTTAAAAATTAATATACAATATCTACAAGTATTATATTTAATAAGATTTATTAATAATAACATGAACTAAAGGAAAATAAATCTAGAGTAAAGAAGGAACTAAGCCAGTCATGGTCATGAGAGAAGAGAATGAAAAAGGTGGAGTTACACACAATTTATTTACCAAATGAGAGGACACAACATGGACAAAGGGAAAAGGAGTCTGGGAGATGAAGGCCAAAGGTTCAAGATTTCTAATTACATGTTCCCCCCCTGTGATGCTTTGGGAGACCAGTTTCCCAATGGAATCATTTTAAATATAATCAACTTAAAACTCTAATTAGAGGTACATACAACATTACAGTTTTTAAAGGGAAATAACAAGAATTTGGGGATAAAAGGGAAACAAAAGAGAAAAAGAACAAAACCAATGATTGCTACATCAACAAAAACCAATTCAGAGACAGTCCCCTTTGGCATAAGGGTAAACATTCAAAACAAATGTATTCAACCCCACCCCACCCCCCAGTTCAATTCACAACATCCCAAAGTACACTCTCAATCTTTTGGTACAGTGTATGGTTTCTTCAGGCATCTTCAAGGTGCCTTCTCCAAAAAGTTCTCTTTCTGGATTTGGGGAGGTAGCAAGTTTCTTATCCTAATATTACACTCAAAAGAATTTAAACTTTACATTATAGGATAATAATACATTCTACCCTAAGGAAGATATTGACAAACACATGGACTCACCCAGGGATACATGGCTGAGTTATGAGGTATATGAATCAATTGGCAAAAGAAACTCAGGAACATCAAAAATCCAAATAAAAGAGAAAAAAATAACTTCTGGATGAAATATAAAATATCAAAGTCTCATGTTTAAAAATTCTAAGTAAGGAAAAATAAACCTAAAACAGGTCTTTGAATCATGGTCCAATTAAAGTAATTTATGTCCCACAAGCCTGTAGTAGTAATTTATTCACTTACCCAATCAGCAACAAGGACTACAGAAAATTTGCCACATTAGGAAAGAAAGAAAAGGGACTAGATTTCAGCAGCAAATGGGAAATAGCATTCCCTGGTCTCATTTTACCTTTTTTTTCTCAGCTGCATAGGATCCAGGATGGTATCCAAAGTGAGGTACTTGATAGAATGTGGAATGGGGAAGACCTGTCTCTGACATATGTCAAACAGCCACAACCTCAAATCTCAAGTTCAAGTCCTCTTGTCTTGGCACAGGATGTCATAAACCCCACAGGAATTGTTTGGTCTCTTTGACCTTGGCACTATGCAGGTTAGTTTTGTGCTTCTTTGGCACTGTGCAATGGCTCGTTTTGTATTCCCTTCTCCTGGAATCAGACAGAATCATTAAGCAAATTCCCATAATTTTTTAAACAACCAATGGCAGGTTTCTATAGCCTAAAGCTTTTGGGTATTCATTGACATTAGGACTAATGGACATCTAAAAGTTACCCTAGTGCAAAATAAACAAAACCTTAATGCTGGTAACATGTGATTCAAATACAAAAAACAATGAGAGAAAAAATAAAACTCAAATACTATATTACACATACGAGGAAAAAAAAGAATAAAATGTTTTTAAAATAAAGAATATATAGCTTATAATCTGTGACACACTGTGTCAGCCAAAGAGAGGTAGAATACAAAGGTTCCTCACCAAAAATGAGATCCATTTTCTTTTTAACTTGGCCATGATCCATAGTGTGAGTGCAAATGGTTTTCACCAAGTAAAGCTTTATAAAACAGTAGTTTTATAAATAAAATATAAAATAAAATAGGTAATGCACATTCAAAGAAATACCAAAATTCCCTAAAATCACAATAGCCCATATAATGACAATAGAAAACAAATCCACTATCATATAGGATTCACATGAGTCTCTATATAGGCACTTGCTGTGTGACATTTACAAAAACCTATGAACTCATGTATACCTGTCACAAATTCTACAGATGTAGTCAATCTTTCAAGCTTGGCAAAGATATTTTTAACAAAGTCTATTACTGCCATCATTCCAAAATTTGGCAGATGAGCCTAGAAAAACCACAAACCTCTGTACTGCTGATGAAAACCTTTTGTGGTCTAAGACATCACTAAGAATCTAGTTCATTCTGGTGGAAGGGTAGAGTAAGCTGAAGAGTTAAAATTATAAAAATCATCCAGAAGCCGCTAGGCTTCCTCTTAAGAGCCATCCAGAGGTACCATGTCCCCTAGGAAAACTTTCCCATCTCCCAGATGAGATTATACTCATTTCAAGGTAACTGAGCCTCTTGGGACACTTCCCTCCCTCTGGTATGAGACTGTAACAGGGTAAAAGACCTGCCTCAAATATGTCCTACCCATTTACATGGAGCCAAGAATCTAAATAGTGAAAATCACTTTAGATATTTCATCCATTACATTATTAATAAATGCAGAAGTGGGGAAATACAACAAATATTGCACTTTTCTTCAAATACAAATGGACCCTTGCCTCTTTTTACAAAGAACTCAGAGGCAGGTAAAGATCAGCCAGAGGTATTGATGTGAATAGATATCTAAAAATTATGTTTGAAGATTCCTTAAAACCAATTGAGATATTTAGTTCATTAAATTCTCCAAAGGTTTTATACAATTGTAACCAGTTTGATGGCATTTATCCATCATCTTTGTGATAATTAACAAAGGCAAAATGGAACAAAAGGCTGTGTAAGCAACATGTGACCTCACTGGATCAGGCAACAAAGCTAGCATCCATAAGGACTTATGGTTTTGCCAGGAAAAGGGTTTGTGCAAGATGTTTATCGGCTTTCACAATGATATCTTCTTTAGTATAGTCATAGGGAAAAATTACAAATAATATATGGCTAATAGCAAAAACAAAGTAGCTTAAAATGACTCGGTGTAACAGAATACTATTGATTAGATTAATATATGAACTTAAAACCAAAATTAAATCTTAAAATAATCAGCAAATACAATAAGTATGATAGGATATAGTCACTAATTTCAAAAGTCCTTTTCTCCAATTCCAATAAACTTCTTCACTATTATGGAGGGAAAACAAAATTCAAAAAGTTAATATCAATAAACTTCCAGATCTCTTTAAGGTTCCTTCCCCTCCCGAGTATTATCATCCATTTAGATTCCTTTTGTCCTACCTCTGGAGTTCCCCATACCTGCACTGAGCATAGCATGTACAAACCCCATATAGGATGTATTGCAGGGGCTGGGCAGGCCAAAATGACAAGGGGTGTAAGATGAGCCTCCCATCTGAATCTTAAGATTAGTCAAGCTATCAACTGCAATGTATCCAATCAGCACAAAAACTCTCATGAACAGAAGTAAGAAAAGACATCCTAAAGTTGTAAGCTGTGTGAGCTCAATAGGGCTCTTTGGAAAAGGAAGTTATTTGAAAGAGGCAGGAAACTGAACCAAGCTTTTAATCTCTACTCCCTGTCAGTTGGTGGCGCTACCCTAATATGGCACTGCCTGGGAGTAAAAACCTTACAAGGAATGTTTAGGAGAAAAGTTCCATCCCTTTCCCCATACAGAAGTAAAAACAATGGCTGCATCATACCTTAGTCTCCTCCACCACAGTTAGGAGCATAGAAGCCTTCCTGGTTTAGCCAAACTGGGGTTGTGGTGGATAGCATGGATTGTTTGCTCCATGTTGTATTCCCCTGCTCAAAAGTGACTAGCACAGGCTTGAAAACAACATGTGTTGAAAAGAAGCAGCGCAGTCTCACAGCAAGGAGTCTGGTCATAGCAATTGGAGGCTGCAGGCTGGGCAACGGAGCAGGAACCATAGCAGCCAGAGGCAGCAGTAAGGAACACTGGCTGAAGCAGATGGACACAAGAAGCAACTTATCCCTTCTTAGCCAAGAGTCCCCCTGGCTAAGTCACTCAAAAAGAAGCAGGCAGGCAGGTAGGTGGGGTAGCTGGAAAAAAATGACAGGACCAAGCACCAGAAGTGGTAGGGAGATAAAATGTGGCTTGCAAAATTTATCTACTCCCTATTCATTTCTCAAGGGTTTAAAACATTTTTTTGAGAATTCTATCCTGAAGTGGTAGCCATAAATGTAAGCTAAAAAATTAATATACAATATCTCCAAGAATTATATTTAATAATAAATTGAAGTAAAGGAAAATAAAAAGATAGAGTAAAGAGGGAGCTAACCCAGCCACAGTCCTGAGAGAAGAGAGTGAAAAGGGCGGAGTTACACACAACTTATTTACCAAACATGAGGATACAAGGTGGACGAAGGGAAAAGGATTCTGGGAGATGAAATCCAAGGGTTCAAGATTTCTAATTATATAAACTTGTTCTAGTATGACATGTAGTAAATAACACTGAACTTGAAATCATTTGACCTGGGCTTGAATACTTATTTTAACACTTAAGTCTATGGACCCTTGAGGAAATCATTTATCTTCTTTGAGTCTCAGTTTCCTCATCTGTAAAATGAGTGAGTTGGACTAAGTATCTTCTAACTCTTTATCTATGATCTTATGAAGAGTGTTTAGAATCACGGCTGCTCTTAAATGAAAAGATGGGAGGAGAAAGTTAAATTTCTTCCTCTATCTCATAATAGTGACCACTTGCAAGACAACCATGAAGCTGGAAAGTTTCTCTAAGGTTAAATCTTCTGCTCTGTATAAAAAGAGTGAGTCTAAATTACTCTTCAAATTAAAATAGCAGTTTCTTTTTTGCTTTTCAATCAAGATTACATCAACCGGAGGCTTGTTACCTGTTATTGCTTAATGAGAGGGGAAAAGAAAGAAGCTATTAAAAGGAAAATTACATCATGTCCCATTTCTTCAATTACTTTGGCGTTCCTTGAGTACCTGCTAGATGTTCAACATTTTAATTGGCTCTGTTGGAGATTCCAAAAAATGCACTTTGGTGCAAAGAATATAGGGAAAATCAGAAGAAATTTTAGTGGAATAAAATCCATACTTTTCAGTTTAAGGTAGACAATAACAAGTCATAGATTTGGGACAAAGAATTAACAGTGAAATCTGAAGAGAAACTTTGGCAATACAGAATTGTAATGAGCACCAAGAGGTGGATCCAGGATTCATCCTGGAATTTCACTGTAGATATAAAAACAACCTAAAATAAAACAGATTGTTAAGGTTTGGAACAGGAATGTATGAAGATACCTAGGCCTGAATGGTCTGAAAAAGAATATATGGTAGATAAAAATTCCACTGTATAAGTGGAAATTACTAAATAAAGATTCCAAGTAATCAGTGATGATATCTATATACATCCTGAAAGAAATATTGAATCAGATATAATTTTGAACATGACCAATTTGGAACTTTGTTTTACTTTATTGAATGCTTGTTGTAAAGATCTATCTTTATTTTTTAACCAATGAGGAAAGGAGTAAAAAAGAAGAAAAGTTAATGATTGCCAATTTTTAAAAAAGTAAAGAATAAAAAATATATGAAGTTTAAAGGATAGAGCGAACAATTTGTTAAAGGCCAAGAAAAAGAGAACAAAACAAGATATGATAATTATTGAAGTTCAGAGATAGTCTAGATGTCCAAATTCCAGTTAATCAGTTAGAACTCAGGAAATCTAAAGGAAAAAAGAAAAGGAAAATAAATATTACTATCTATTAGAATGGAAACACTTTAAATGTAACACATTCATAAGTAAGGTAACTTTTCTGCCTCAGATTCAGAACTTTTAGATTTCATATAAAAACAGTGGCCAGCCCATGATGGCATACTTAAAGAACACTAGGGAATCAACCAAAAATCATACTGAAATAATTAACCATAGCAAAGTTTCAGGATATAAAAAAACATAAAAATTATCAATAATTTCTCTATACCATGAAAAAAATCCAACAGCAAGAGATTGAAAGATAAATACAATTTAAATTAACTATAGAGAGTATAAAAAAGTTCACCTGTGAAGACAAAACCAGGAACTATATATGATCACAACTACAAAAAGAGTTTTCACATAAAGTCAGATCTAAACAATTGGTAAAACGTTAATTGCTCCTGGATAAGTTAAGCTACAAATACAATAAAAATGAAAATCCTACCTAAATAAATTTATCTATTCAGTGTCGTACCAATAAAACTACACAAAATCATCTTATAGCATTAGAAAATATAAGAATAAAATTCATCTGGAAAAAGAAAAGTCCAAGAATATCAAAAAATACAATGAAAAAAATTAAGGAAAGTGCCTTAAGCGTACTGGATCTTATACTGAATTATAAAGTGGCAACCATCAAAACAATCTGGTACCAACTAAAAAAATAGAGAAGTGGATCAATGAAATAGATTAAGCACTTAATATAAATTTGTAAATAACCGTAGTCTAATATTTGACATAACAAAAGATTGAAACCTTTAAAAGAATAACTCACTATTTGAGAAAAACTGCTGAGAAACCTGAAAAATGTTATGGCAAAAATATAGGCAGACTATGGTCTCACACCCCATATCAAAGTAAAGTCAAAAAGGAATACATAATTTAGAAATATACAGTTAAACTATAAAAAAATTATAGGAGCATAGAATAATTTCCCTAAAAGATCTAAGGATAAGGGAAGAATTTATGTCCAAATAAGGCAAAAAGAAGTCTATGACATTTAAAATAGATAATTTTATTACATTAAATTAAAAAGATTTTGCACTAATAAAATAATGCAATCAATATTAAAAGGCAATTATCTCTGGCAAAGATCTCATTTCACAAGATATAAAGAACTGAGTCAGATTTATAAAAATACAAAACATTCCCCAAATGACAAATGGTCAAAGGATATGAATAAGCAATTCTTAGATGAAGAAATTAAAACTATCTTTAGTCATATAAAAATGCTCTAAATCACTATTAATTAGAGAAAGGTGAATTAAAACAATTCTGAAGTACCACTTCATACCTGACTGCCTAATACGACAAAATAATGATAAATGTTGGGGGGGGGAATGTGGAAAAATTGGAACACTAATATGGTGGAGTTTTGAATTAATACAACTATTCTGAAGAGCAATCTGGAACCATGCCCAGAGGGCCATAAAACTGTCTATACTCTTTAATCCAGCAATAACACCACTAAGTCTATATTCCCATAGTAATCAAAGATAGAGGTAAAGGGTCTATCTATTCAAAAAATATTTATATATATTCATAACAGCTCTTTTTCTGGTGTCAATGAACTGGAAACTGAAGGGATAGTATATGATTATTTAGGATATTTTCCCATGGTTACATGATTCATGATCCATCCACTTTGTATCCTCCCTCCTAGAGCTGACAAGCAGTTCCACCGGGTTATACATGTATCATTGTTCAAAACCTATTTCATGTTATTCATATTTGTAGTAGAGTGATCTTTTAACATCACAACCCTAATCATATCTGTATCGAACCATGTGATCAATCACATGTTTTTCTTCTGTTTTTCTGCTCCCACAGTTCTTTCTCTGGATGTGGATAGCGTTCTTTCTCATAAGTCCCTCAGAATTGTCCTAGATCATTGCATTGCTGCTAGTAGAGGTCTATTACATTTGATTTTACCACAGTGTATTATTCTCTGTGTATAATGTTCTCCTGTTTCTGCTCCTTTTACTCTGTACCAATTCTTGGAGGTCTTTCCAATTCACATGGAATTCCTCCAGTTCATCATTCCAATAATATTCCATCATGATCAGATACCACAATGTATTCAGCCATTCCCAATTAAAGGACATTCTCTCATTTTCCAATTTTTTGCCACCACAAAGAGTGCAGCTATAAATACTTTTGCACAAGTCTTTTTCCTTATTAACTCTTTGGGGTACAAACTCAGCGGTAGTATGGCTGGATCAAAGGGTAGGCAGTCTTTTAAAGCCCTTTGGGCATAGTTCCAAATTGTCCTTCAGAATGGTTGGACCAATTCACAACTCTACCAGCAGTGTATTAGTGTCCCCATTTTGTCACATCCTCTCCAACATTTATTACTTTCCTTTGCTGCCATATTGGCCAGTCTGCTAGGGGTATAGTGGTACTTCAGAGTTGTTTGAATTTTATATATAGGTTTTTTTTTTTTGGTCAAATAATGTCTTCTCTAACAGTGGGATGGGAGGGACAGATGGAGTTACCTGCATATTTTAATGTAACCAATAAATGAATAAATAAGTTTAAAAATGATTTCCATGAAAATTTGAAAATCAGACCCTACAGATTAAAAATTCTTATAGCCCAATTTTGATGAGCAATAATGACATATTGATTGATAGGTCTAGTCCTGAGATCAGACTTAGATAAGACAATCCAAGATAAAGAGCTGGGAAATCAGAGAGTAGTATAAGGATTAAGGACCTACGAGAAAGGAGGCTTTTAAGTGAATAGAATCACTAAAAGAAGTAGACAGTAATAAATGACTACATTTGTGACATCTTCATAATATTGTAAACCTCAAACATGTTGTGAGTACAGAACAAACTCCACTTACCTATAAAGATACTTAATCCTTCCAAAGTGTAGACTTTTTTGCTACTAGAAGTGATTCACATAGGACAAGTGGAGTAGGCAGAGTTGCTCCTACCTCACTTGGGAGAGGCACTAAAAAAGAAATTCGAGCACTCCATCACTCCAGAAAAAGAGAGGCAAGAAAAATGATTTCCTTCTCCAGCCCTGGTGGCAACAATGATAATATTTGGTGATCTCAAAGAGGAAAATGAAGCCCAGTAAGACTCAAGAGACAACACATTTAAAATGCCTGCCCTTACTTAAATGATTCTTAATCGAGTTACTGACCTTTAAGGAATTGAAGTTTTTAACCAAAAAGGGAGGGAAATAAATTTAATTATATTAAACTATCAGTAAACGTATTAAATATTTTCTAATTAAGTTGATGTTAGCCAACTCAATTACACAAAATAATAGAACAACTGTGAATTAGATGTGTGAAAACAATGCCTTTGTGATGTAAAAGCCCATCTAATTCCATGTTAATTATTCCATGTAAATAGTGTTGGGAAATGTCTTTGATGAACTTTGCTTACATATTATCCTGGCAGTTTCCACAAGCTCTATAACATAAACTCCAATATGAAGCCAAGGGAGGAAGCAAATGAAGGAAAAACTCTTAAGAAAAAATGTAATTTCTCCTACCAATTTCCAAATCCCTTCTATCTATAAGAATAGTAATATTACCCCTTGGGAATAGAAACTGAATATCATCTATAAAATAGAAAACAATCAAAGAAATAAGAGAAAGGTTGATGGCTTTAAACATGACCTTGAATAGGTATATTATGGTTGCTGCTGCTGCTGCTGCTGCTACTACTACTACTACTAATACTACTACCATTGCCAACAATAATAATAATTATAACAGTTAGCATTTATATATCTCTTTAAAGTTTGCAAAGCATTTGACAAATATTAGCTCATTTTATTCTTGCAAAACTCTTGAGAAGTAGGTTTTATTGTTATTTCCATTTTAGAGATCAAAAAACTAAAAAAGTGGAGGCTTAGTGATTTGCCACATAATCACATAACAAATAAATAGCTGGGCACACGAGTTTTTTTTTTTTTTACAAGAGCAATAAAAAAATTAAATATTTATTTGAATAACAAGTTTAATGTACAAGCTGCAATGTTGGCAATGTAGATTTTAAAATGGATCACAAAAAATGTGCACAAAAAGTAATGGAGAGAAGGACAAAATAACAATAGGAATTATGATGTTAAATAGCCACTGTTTAATGTGTGTGTATGGGTGTGTGCATATATATGTATATATTTCATATATTAAGCTAAATCCTGCTGGAAAATGGGTATTGCAAAGTCAATGAGTCAGATTCTAGGGAAAAAGTATAAATATAAGATACTCATGGGTAGCTAGTTGGTTCAGTGGATAAATGACTGGGCATGGAGTCAGAAAGATCTGAGTTTTGGGTGCAGCTGGGTAGCTCAATGGATTGAGAGCCAGGCCTAGAACAGGAGGTCCTAGGTTCAAGTCTGGTCTCAGACACTTCCCAGCTGTGTGACTCTGGGCAAGTCACTTGACCCCCATTGCCTACCCTTACCACTCTTCTGCCTTGGAGCCAATACACAGTATTGATTCCAAGATGGAAGGTAATTGTTTTTTAAAAAAAAGACCTGAGTTCAAATTTGACCTCATACACTTACTATCTAGTTGCTTAACCTTATTTGTCTCAGTTTTCTCATCTATCAAATGAGCTGGAGAAGGAAATGGCAAACCACTCCAATATATTTGCCAGGGAAATTCCAAATGGGGTCAAGCAACTGAAACCGAACAAGATTGTGATACTATAAGAAATAAATAGATTTAAAATGTGCAAAATAAACAATTCCAATAATCTTCATGCTTGGAAATTACAAATTGATCTGTAGTCAAATGCTGCCAGTGTGCACACAATAATAGTATTAGTTTTAATAATGCATAGTTTATATTTTTCTTATCACAGTGCTTTCTTTGGTAGATGGAGCAAATGCTGTTCTTGTATTCTTGTGTTGGCTAAACTCACATCATATAGAGAGATGGGAGAGAGAACTAACCTTCTGATTGGGTGGTAACCAGGTTCTCAAGCTCCAGCCTGAATCATGACTGTGGAAACTTGAGGGGATTGGTGGGTAGGAGAATCAAGATGCCAGTGAAAAGGAAAATGGAACGGGGCCATCAAATGTGGGAAGACAGAAGGAAGAAGCTATCACATGCCAAAGGCAGACATGATAGAGAATCCTGAGAAGAGAATGGCAGAGAATAATACCAGCTCTAGAGTCCACAGTGATTCTTTAGCTGGCATGATAGATATAATCTAAGTGTTCATAGTGTTATAAAATGTTATAGTCAATCAAAGTATAATCATGTTGAATTTATCTGCCTTGCAAATTTGATGGGGGGGGGTGTGGGTGAAAAAAAGATGTTGGCAACCACTTTCCCACCTTTTCTTTGCCATCAGTAGGGAAGGGCAGATGGAGGAAGTTGATTGTATTGTGTATTATCTACTCATTTTATATGTAAATACCCTACTTCCCTCTGCAATGTAAGAAATTTTCCAGTAAGCCTCATTTTCCCTTGTAAATTGTTAAATGTGAGAAAACTGCTGATATTCATAAATATAAACTGTCTGTGATAAATGACTAATGTGTAATAGCAGAATATATTAGAAGGGACACTATGAGAATTATTGCAAATGCATATTTTCATGCTTCAAGGGATTGGTTATCTCATTATTCAAATGGTGCTAGTCACAATATCTCCAGGCCCTTTCTTGTGCTACTCTTTCCCAAATCCAGTTTCCCAAATCCATTCCAGCCTGCTTTATTCGTCCTATTCAATTCTGGATAAAATGTTATTATTATCAGAATCTTGTGTGTGTGTGTGTGTGTGTGTGTGTGTGTGTGTGCCTGTGTATGTGTGGTAGGTAGGTATTAAATTTATCCTTTTCATTAATGCTTATTGATTGATCAATAACTATCTCAACACATGTAGACATGGTCATTTATGTACTATTTGCTCAATGAATTAACTGATTGGATGAGGTAGGAACTATGCATATCTCTTGGGTTATGTGTGTGTATGTGCATACACGTGAGTATAAGTGACACTTGGGAATATCTTATTTCTAATTCTTGTTTACAACATAGTAGCTAAGTGGATTTGGGTAGATCACTTATCCTCTTTTATAACTAATTCTGTCATCTATTAAAACAAAGATAGTTAAAACTACCTGCCAACATTGCTGAGATCAAATATCATAATACATCTGATTAATATTTGGGGTGGTGGAATTTTCAAAAAGGGTGATGATGGTAATGGTGGTGGTACTGTTGGTGAAGAAGATAATGATGGAAGAAGCATGAGAGAGTTCTACAATAGAGTTTGCCAGAAGAACTACTAATGGGAAAAAGGATAAGGAACTGTGAATCAGTATTTCAGTATAAATAGAAAACAGGGTTATTTTTAAGTGACATATAAAAGTATGTGATAAAATTTCTGCCATAGTCAAGCAATTGGTATTTAAGCCAAAAATACAAAATACTTATAGGAGAGAGTCTGCTCTCTCACATTAAAGAAAAGAAGGAAAATGGCAAATACCTCCTATGTAGTACTGGGTAAATTACTTAATTTTCTCAGCCTATTTTCTCAACCATAAATGGCTATTTTATTCAATGAATCCTAAGGTACTTTCTAGCTCTAAATCTGTGATTTATGATACTATACATATTTCCTTTCCCCCCAGTTGTCATTAAGAATTATGTTTCTTTAGAATAAAGGTGAGGGGGGCAGCTGGGTGGCTTGGTGAATTGAGAGCCAGGACTAGAGATAGGAGGTCCTGGGTTCAAATCAGGCTTCAGACACTTCCTAGCTATGTGACCCTGGAGCAGTCACTTAACCCCCATTGCCTAGCCCATAGTGTTCTTCTGCCTTGAATCAATACATAATATAGATTTTAAAATAGAATGTAAGGGTTAAAAGTAAATAAATAAATAAAATAATGAAAGAATGGCTCTAATATAAAAACAAAGAAAAGGGGGAATTGAAGGCACTAATTCAGAAATCTAGGGAGCAAAATAATGTGGCATAGAGATGTAAAGAGAAGAATCACAAAGCACTTGGAACTAAGGAATAGTAATTGATATGATATGATATGACATGACATGGCATGGCATGGTATGATATGATGATATCCTCTTTGAAGCATAGGGAGCTGGAAACTCTGCTTATCTTCCAGAAGCAGATGATAGGCATATTTCATGAGATAGGTCAGGATCACAGGGTCAGGGAAGAAGAAAGAAAAATTGACTGATCTTAGTTACCTTGCAGAAGAACTGAGGTAGATATTGCCTAGTGTCCATCTGACAATAATAAAACAGCTTTGATTTGTTCTAGGAACACATCATTAAGGCATGAGAATCTCCCAAAGCTTCCTAAATCTGACGAATATTATCTATTTTTAGGGATTTCCAGGTCACAAACATAGTAACAAATAATTCAGCAAAAAAAAAGTAAATGCCTATGGATCGAGGAATGATAAATTATGCTATATGAACTTAATGGAACATTACTGTGCTATAAGAAGTGATAAATAAGATGAATGCAGAGAAGCATGTAAAGATTTATGAACTGATGAAAAGTAAACTAAGCAGAACCAGCTAAGCAATATATATATATATCTTCCAGAATATAAATAAAAAAACAGTAATGCCAAATCTATTGAAACAGAATTCTATGTGACAAAGGAATAATGCTTCTTGACTATTTGTTTTGACTTTTAATATTTTTATCAGTGATTAAAAGAATGCCATGAATGGCAAGTTTCTCAAATGTTTAACTGACATTTTAGAAAATATAATTTATTGGATGACTCCGTAACAACCAAATAGATCTCAAAAGGTGATAACACTATTTCAAAACTAATAAGATATAACTCAATGTAGATAAATAAATAATTTTACATTTATGTTTAAAAAATGAAATAAGTATGGACTGTAGAAAATAGAGGTAGATGAAAGTATACCTGAAAACTAAATGTTTTAATGTATTACAGATATTACTTAAAAAGTGATATACCTGTGAAATCTATAACATGATCTTAGCTACATTAAATATATCTAATATTGTTCAGAAAGAGAAAACAACAAGCATTTATTAATCACCAATTATATACTAGGTTTTGTGTTAAGTGATTAACAAATATTTTCTTATTTGAGTCTCACAGCAACCTTGGAGATAGGTATTATTATCCCTGTTTAGCATTTGAGCAAGCTGAAGGAAAGTTTAAGTGGCTTTCCCAGGATCACAGAACAAGTAAGTAACTGAATTTAGATTTGAACTCAGTTCTTCCTGATTTCTAACACAGCACTCTATCTGCACTATTGTATCACTAGGAGGTAAATGATACTCATTGTGAATTTTCCACCCAATCAAAACACATTTCATATATATGGTACAACTTGGCTGCCACATTTTAGCAACAGTTTTGATAAACTGATAACCAGTTTGATAAAATGAAGAAAACCAGAAAATCAAGGTCCTTGAATTGTTACTATAAGAGGAACATTTGTTAAAGGATCTAGAAATGTTTAACCAAAAGAAGATAAGACAGAGAGACGACAAATTATTTCTTTAAGTATTGAGAAGAGCAATACTTAAATACTTGAAGAAGAAAGGCTAGATTTATTCTGTTTAATTCTGGAATGTTAAACAAAGAGTAATTTCTAGAAATTGAAACAAGTTCAAATTTGATATAAGGAAAAATGCTATATAGATAGCTCTATAAAAATAGAGGTATCCTAAAATGAATTATATAAAATTCTGCCTTTTTTTTCTGTTCCCAGCTTACAAACTATACCATAATTATTGTATAGTTAAATATTCCTCCTGCAATGGGTACACGAATAGCTAAAAATATGTATTGCAACATTGTGTGGTTTTTCTATGGCCTGTAATAGAACTTTAAATGACTGTCATCCATGAGAGAAGAGATTTGACATGCTAATATTATATTTAAATCACCTTTTACAGAAAACACAAGATCGTATTAATATTTATCTACATTTAATTTCCTTTGAAACATGTTATATATCAAATATAATTAATGTGTATATTTACATTCATTGTTTAATCATATCCAATATGATATATTTATAATTAATTTTTATTTAATTTTATACACACATATATGTATGATATGTACATACACATATATTGGAAAAGAATTTGTTTTCCCCTGCTTGTTCCTTTCTATTAGCCTTCTCTTCTACAATTTACAGTTCTCAAAAGATGACCCTAGCAATTATTTAGTACAATGATTCCAAACCTTTGTGTATATGTACCTTTACTCTGTATTAATAAAAACAAAATTCCACAAACTCTACATGATAATGGTGGTGAAGCTCATATCCATTGAGAGAACATGATCATAATGAGAAAAAAAACCTATGAATTTTTAACACTGTAAATGAATCAATTTTACTGAAAACTATAGTACTGGAACACATTTCAAAAATAGTAATACATATATGTGCCAGACATATTTATTTAGTCTACAGAAGCCTTTTATTTATTACATTGTCACACTTCATATTTTCTAGAAATATGAATTTATAAATAAAACACACAGTGGCAATGCTTCTTGTGCACATGTCTTTATAGCTATAATATGATAAAGGTTGGCAGACGTTATTTTCTTCTAATTTTGTTATTTTACTCAAGAGGAAGTTAAAAGTTTCTTACCTAAAGAAATACACTGTGACTAGGACTCAGCCCAGAACTGGAGGTTCCCTAATCTACTACTCTTTCTAGTTTATTTTCTTCCTTCTTGGTTGCAGATCTATATCCTTGTCTAAAATAAGTAAAAATTGTTTCATGAAATTTAAATTTCTTTTAAAAAGCCTCATGGGGGGCAGCTGGTTGATTCAGTAGATTGAGATCCAGGCCCAGAGACAGGAGGTCCTGGGTTCAAATCTGACCTCAAACACTTCCTAGCTGTGTGACCCTGGGCAAGTCACTTAACCCCCATTGCCTAAGCCTTAATTCCCTTCTGCCTTGGAATCAATATACAGTATTGGCTCTAAGATGGAAGGTAAGGGTTTAAAAAAATTTTTTTTTAAAACTCATGACAGAGAAATTAATTTGTCATTATTGTTGTACTTCACATTAAATGAATAATAATGAATGATTTCTAATATCTACATATTATTTTCAGTTTTGCTAAGTACCTTTTACTTCTATCATATTATTTGATCCTTAAATTATGTTGATGCTATACTTATCCTCATTAAGGAAATGAAGCTTAGAGTCGTTAAGGGGGTCACACAACTAGTAAGTGTATAAAAAAGGTTTTCATCAGGTAAACACTAGTGTTCTCCTGAATCCTTTTACCTGAAAATATTTGCTTAAAATAAAAAATTTATGATTTTATTCAAAATCAATCTGTAGGCAAATTGAAATGATCTGTAGGACTAGGCAGTAGTCTCTAGAAAGAGTTGGGGAGAAATGAGGAAATAGGAACAAGTTGAATCTCAGGTTTTGTAAGAATGGAAATGGGGTAAGGGAGAAGAGAAGAAATGAAAGCTATTAACCAAGTTGTCTGGGTAAGACTGGAAAGTGAAACAGAACAACGAAAAAGGGCCTGGATTGCCCAGAGGATTGGAAGAAAAAGCCAGGACATTTTGAGGCACAACAGAACTTTCTGGTGCTTAAGCACTTCACTGATATCCCTCTTTAACTTTAGAGTTCTAAATTGGTCCTAGAAAAATAAGAAAAACCTCATAAATGCCAACTACAGTAAAAAATAATTGCTAATTACTTTTCCAAATGCTATTTAAATTCATAGCAGCTTAATTTATCTGTTGGGGGGAAAATATGCAAAAATGATTGGAATTAGCCCAGCATTGGATTAAAAACAATTTTTTAAAATACATCTTTTTAAATAAAAAAATTTCCTTGGCTATTTTCTTTCCTATTTCATTTTCAGATTTTGGTATGTGATATTTTTCCCTCCTCATGAAAACCATCTACCAGTTCCAAGTTTATCTTTACTGAATATTCATCAACAGTAGATCCTGAGAGAGAGCACACCAAATACAGGTTTGGTGTAAGGATCAGTTTCACTGAACTCTATGGCATCCCAGACCTGACTTTCTGGATTGTTTTTTTGTTTGTTTGTTTTCTAAGCCTTGAATGAGTTCCTTTCTCAGGTGTGTCTGATTTTAATTTCTGAATGTAGAGGTAGAAGCTATCCAACCCTTTGTAGGCAATTAGCCTTTCTACTATGTCTACAACATGCTGAATCAGAAGCCTCACTAGAACCTCAGAGCAAGAAACACAGAATCTATTTCTTAAACTTATTGAATTTTAACAAATTCAATAAGTATATATTAAGTACCTATTATGGGCAGAGACTATGTTAAGATATCATGGTGTGGGACAGAAAAATAATACGAAATTTCTGGTCTCAAGGAGTATACTTTGAGGTGGGGGTCAGTGAAAGGTTATGTTTGAACTTAATAGATATGAAAACAAATTCAAGTGACACTAATAACCTGGGGAATAAGGAAAGTTTTCTTTGGGGAAATGGCATTTGACTGGAACTTTGAAGAAAATGAGAGGTTCTAAAGAAGCAAAGATGAGGACTGAGATCATTCAAACAGGCTGAAATGTTGGGTGGATGAGGAGGAAGAATATGCACACATACTAGAAAAACACACTCAAATCAGATTGTGAAGTCTTTTAAATTCCAAACCAGGAATTCATATCTATTCTAGAGAAAACAGGTATCCACTGAAGCTTCTTAAAAAGAAGAGTGAAGTGGTCAATACTGGAGTTTGGGAATATACACTTAGCAGTTGTGAAGAGGATGGACTGAAAAAGTGAAGAGACTGAAATGTGGGAGACACAACAGTCCACCTTTGACGTCCAACAAGCAAATATTGCTTCATTTCATTTGAATTTAAAAATTAGTAAACATGCCTTCAAGAAGCTCAAGTTCAAATGTGGAAGAAAATATAGTGATAACTACATACATGAACTAAAAAGACCTGCTAGATAAATTGGGATTTGAGCTATTTTTTTTTTAATTTAAACCCTTACCTTCCGTCTTGGAGTCAATACTGTGTATTGGCTCCAAGGCAGAAGAGGCAATGGGGGTCAAGTGACTTGCCCAGGGTCATACAGCTGAGAAGTGGCTGAGGCCAGATTTGAACCTAGGACCTCCAGTCTCTAGGCCTGACTCATTCCACTGAGCTACCCAGCTGCCCCTTGAGCTATTTTTTAAGATTACTCTTGAAGGAATCTAGGGAAATCAAGAGGCATAGTTGAAGAAGAGGAGGAGCATTGTGACATGGAAGCTCTACAATTTGGAGATGGCATGTCATATGTGAAAAGGTTGGAAGTGATTATAGCTACACTAAAGTGAAATATAAGAAAGTTTGAAATGTAGGAAGAAGTCAGGTTTTGAAGTGCTTTAAGTGTCAAACATAATATTTTATGTTTGATCCTGGAGTTAACAGTGAGTTACTGGATTTTATTGAGTAGGAGGGGTGACATAAGAACATCTCTACTTTAAGAAAATCACTTTGGTAGCTAAGTGGAGGATTAGACTGAGGAGAGACAAGAGACAGGAAGAGCAATTTTCAATTCAATTCATTTCAGTGAAGATTTGTACTATGCAAGGTATTATGCTAGATGCTAGTAATATAAATAAGAAAAAGAAAGACAATCTTTTCTTAATGAGTTCAAAATCAAATAGCAGAAGAAAGCAGACAAAAGAAAGTTGGAAAGAGAAATGGGGAGGCAAACCAGAACAGGAACATGATGATGGTGGAGTTGAATCCAAGAAATGAAGCAGGTAGGAAATAAAAAGTTGCCTGGACGCTCTTTAAATGGAGGCTTTGGTAATTCTTTTCTCCTCTCTCCAGCCCTCTAATACGAAGGGCAGAGGCAACTGATGATACTGATAAAGTATGAGTAGCAAAACTGATGCAATCTCTAGAATAAGAAGTTTTCTGATGCTGAGCTTCTTTTCTTGGGGGCATGATGATGGTTGAGTTGAAATCAAGGAGTGCAACTTGTGAGTTATGAAGATTGTTGAATGAAAAATTATTGGAATAGTGCAGTTGAGAGGTGATAAGGTCCTGAATTATGTGAGTGGTTGTATGGCCCCAGAATAGGGAACTTATATGAGATTTGTGAGGTTAAAAAAATATGCAACAACTGGTATTAAGTGATATGTGAGTTGAACTGAATGAAGAGTTGAGGATGTCACTGAGACAGTGAGCCCAATTTTCTGTTCTAATGATGAATGCAGAAAAGGGTGGAGTTTAAGGGGAGAGACATGTTTTGTACATATGGTGTTTGAGATGCCTCAGGGCATCCAGTCTGAAATATTCAAAAGGGAACTGGTGATGCAGGACTGAATTCAGGAAAGAGATTGGGTCTGTCTTTATAAATCTGAGAATAAAATGTATATACACATGATAACTGAATTCATGGGTACAAATGAGATGACCAAGTATGATGGTTTAGAGGTAAAAGTGAAGAAGGCCCAGGATATACCCTTGGTGGATGTTCATAGTAAATGGAAATAACATGGATAAGGATCTAGGCAAGATGACAGAGAAGGAGAATTCAAACAAATAGGAGGAGAATCAGTAGAGTACAGGGTCACAAAAAAAAATGAGAGGACCACCTAAGTGCAGAGGCTCTGAACTAAGTTTGTTATGAGGTATGTGGATAGAATTGACAGACATTAGAGATTTGTCATAGTGGTCAAAATCTATTACACTTGACAATCAGATGACCTGAAATACAGTTGGAGGGAGTAAGAGTGAAGGATGTCGCAACTGAGGTTGCAAACCTGAGCAAATGGAAAAAAATGATGCTTTTGAGATTAAAAGAGAAGACAGTATTGGAAAAGATAAGTTCTGGTTTGTAAATGTTGAGATTGAGATGTCTATTGGATGTCCAAGAAGAGATGTTTATGAGGCATTTAGAGATTGTGAATAATTGCTCCAGACCACTGGATAGATTTGTGAAGCATTTGCATAGGGATGATAAAGGAACTCTTAAGACCTGGTGAAACTCAAGATGAGAAAGTGTAGAGAAAGAACAGGCCTGAAGACTAATCCCTGAAGTGCACCCATACAAAGGATTTAGGGAAAGTATGATAACACTGAAGAGCAACCATGGCCTGGAGGCTACAACCATAAACCATGTTAATCAGAGTGACAGAACTAGATTAAATTATGATTGGGAGTTTTTAATAACAAATGAAAATAAAATACAACATGGAGAACATTAATTTGAAGCTTTCTAAGTCAAAATGTAGCCACAAGGATCCATTTATATTTGAGTTTGACATGATTGTTATAAAGGAATCAGATAGGTAGAAGAATAAAGACAGCAATATCATGCAAACTAGGATGGAGAAAATATGCTGAGAGTGTGAAAAGAATGACTGAAAGAAAGAAATGGGTGAATAAAAGTCAATGAATTTTACTATAAGCTTATAATTAAGACTATTGGATAGAGAGCAGATCATTCACATGGTAGGAACTCAAGAGAGATTGCAAGGTTTTGTAAGTGAATGGAAGTTAATTGGTATAAAGAACTGTCTGGAATTTGGCTTGGAAAAAAAGAGGAGAGATAAAGGATAATCAGTTGAACAAATATTATGACCTTTAAGGATTATTGTTTTATTTTTAAGGATAAGGAATACCTGGGCATGTTTACTGAGTGGCTAATATGCAAATTCAAAGAGTAGACCTGAGATGAGGTTTCAGATTGAGGAGGAACACCAATGCTAGCAGTCACAGGGGAACAGGGGATACTGGGCTCAGTTCCAAGGGGAAAATAGTGTTTGTGATTACCTCTAGACCAGAGCACAGGCTGGGAAGAGATTAAACACAATTCTTCTTATATCTTATCACTTTGAAAGAACTGAAAACAGATAGATCTCCAGAGCCAGATCTGAAGGCAGCTGCATAAAGAACTGAAGCATGGAACAGTGCTCCCTTCACACAGTTAAAGAACCCAAATTAAACATTTTTTATCAGAAGAAAAGAAAAAAAGGCTAGAAAATGAGAACACAAAACAAAACAACAAAAAGAAAAACAACAAAGGAAATTCTTTTGGTGACAGGGAAGACCAAAATAGAAAGTTAGAAGACAACAATAGAGTCAATACTATTGCATCCAAAGACTCCAAGAAAAATATGAATTAGTCTCAAGACCAAAGAGAATTAATGGAGGAGCTCAAAAAGTGAGGTAGAAGAAAAAATTGGTAAAGAAATGAGGGTGGCACAGGAAAACCATGAAGAGTCAAAGGAAGAACAAAAAAATGAAATAAATACTTTAAAAAGCAGAATAGTCCAAAATGGTAATAGAATCACAAAAATCCAATGAAGAGAAGAACTTCTTAAAACAAAATTGGCCAAATAAAGAAAGAGGAATTCAAATTCACTGAGGAAGGAACTCTTTACAATGTAAAACTGGCCTTAAATGGAAGAGGAGGTATAAAAACTCACTCATGAAAATCCTTTCTTAAAAATTAGAATTGGGCAACTGGAAGCTAATGACTCCATGAGATATAAAGAAAGAATCAAAGAAAGTCAAAACAAATTTTAAAAAAGGGGGAAATGTCAAATATCTCATTGGAAAAACAACTGACCTGGAAGAAAAATCCCAAAGAGATAGTCTAAGAATTATCAGATTACCTGAAAGCCATGATCAAAAATAGAGCTTAGACATAAATTATCAAGGGATACTGCCTTGATATTCTGGAACCAGAGGAGAAAATAGAAATTTAAAGAACACACTGATCTCCTCCTGAAAAGATTTCAAAAGGATTTCCAAGAATATTTTAGCCAAATTCCCAAACTCTCAGGTTCAGGTCTGGGAAAAATATTGAATGCAACCAAAAAGAACAGTTCAAATGTCATGGATTCACAGACAGGATAACACAAGATTTAGCAGCTTCTACATTAAAGAATTGAATGGGCTAGAATATGATATTCCAGAGGACAAAGGAAGTAAGATTTCAACCAAGAATCACTTACTCAGCAAAACTGAGCATAATCCTTCAGGGGGAAAAAAGGTTACACAATACAATAGAGTACTCTCAAATATTCCTGATGAAAAGACCAGAGCTGAATAGAAAATTTGAAGTACAAAACTCAAGAGAATAATAAAGATGTAGAGAGTAAAGAGAAATCAAGAGACATTCAATAAGGTTTAAACTATGTCCATGATTCTGGTAACTCCAAAGAATTTTATCATTATTAGGGCAGTTATAAGGAGTATACATTGACAAGTGCAAAGGTGTGAGTTGAATATGATGGGATGCTTACAAAAATAAAATTAGGCATGAAAAAGAGACATGCATTGGAATGAAAGAGAAGGAAAAAATAGAATAGGGTAAATTATATCAAGAAAAAGAAGCATGAAAGAACTTTTACAGGTGAGATGAAAATGGAACAGCTAGGGAAGGGAACATGTGAATACTACTCTCAACAGAACTGACTTAATGAGGGAAGAACATGAACAATTATTTGGGTATAGAAATCTATCATTCCCTACAAGAAAATAGGAGGGTAAGGGCATAAGGGAAGGGGGGTGGGTTGATAGAAAAAAAGGGCAGTTTGTGGGATATGGTGGTCAGAAACAAAACAGGGGGATATAGGATGGAGAGATTAATACATGGCAATCATAATGGTGTAATTTTTTTTTTTACAAATCTCTCTATTAATGGCATCATTTCTCAAAGACATAGAGAAATTAGGTGAATATATTCGAATACAAGTCATTCCCCAATTGATAAATGGTCAAAAGAACATGAATAGGCAGTTTTCAAAGTAATGAAAGCTTTCTTTAGTTATGCGAAAATGCTCTAAATCTCTATTAATTAGATAAACACAAATTAAAATACTCTGATGTGCTACCTCACACCTGTCAGACTGGCTATTATGATAGAATAGAAAAATGAGAAAACTTGGAGGGAATATGGGAAAATTGTGACACTAATGCATTGTTGAGAAAGCTGTGTCCTGATTCAATCATTCTAGAGAGAAATTTGGACCTGTGCCCAATGACTGTGAAACAATACAAATCCTTTAATCCAGTAGTACTATTATTAAACGTGTCCCAAAAAGATAAAAAAATAGAAAGGGGAAGGAGCTACATGTTTGAAAATATTTAAAGTAGTGCTTTTCATGGGGGGAAATAATTTGAAATTGAGGGGATACCCATCAGTTGTTGAATGGCTGAGTAAATTATAGTATATGATTAAAATGGTATACTATTATGTTGCAAGAAATTATAAGCAGAAGCTCAGAAAAACCTAAAAAAATATTTACACAAACTAAAGCAGAGTGAAATAAAAAGAACCAGATCATTGTTCACAGTGACAAGAATACCCTAAAATGAATAATTATAAATGGCTTGACTATTCTCAGCTAAACAATGATCCAAAATTACCCAAAGGTCTCATGATGAAAAATGCCATTCTGCTTCCAAAGAAAAAGAACTAATAGAGCCTGAATTCAGACCAAAGCAAACTTTTTCACTTTTTTTCTTAATTTCTTTATTCACATTTCCTCACACAGAAGGCTTAATATGGGAAATATTTTATGTGATTACAAATTTAAAATCTATATGATATTGTTTACCATCTCAAGGATAGGGTTGGGAAGTTTTGGAAGTAAGGAGGAAGAGAATTTGAGATTCAATATTCTTTGAAAATCTTAGAAACTTTTTTATAGGTAATTGGAGAAAATTATTGTTTTAAAAAGACAGATAATTGACTTGAAGAAAAAAAGCAGTATTAAATTTATAGAAATATATATGATACAAAAAAGGTGTGTTGGTCATGTAACATAAACAAAGAATAATAAATGAACAGCCTTCATTCCTTTTTAGTATTGGAATAATGTTAGAAAATCTAAGAATAAGCTCTAGAACAGTGGTTTGATCCTGAAGAAGATCTGAAAGGATGTAGACTAGAGTTAGGATGAAAAGTTGTGGATGGGGTTATATTCTTGAGCCTTAGAGAAAATCCCCACATTGATGATATCATGGATAGGATTCATTGAAGCTAAAACACTGTCACACAGTAGAAATATGCTGAATATGGAGTCGCAGGACAAATTCAAATTCAAAACCTCGTACTTATTACTTATGTGAACCTTAGAATTAATAATTCCCTTATCTGTGAAATGAAAGGGTAGGAACAGAAGACCTCTAAGTTCCTCTTTTAGCTCTGGATATAAAATCTTAAGTAGTGATGTATTAAATGGATAAATGGGTCACTTTCCTCTGGGTTATTTGCATAGTAACAGATGATTTCTTATGCTATAAAGCAAACCAATGAATCTCTAAAGGTGAAATTTCAGGCAGTATGAAAGCTACATCATCCAGTAGAATAATAATGATAGCTAGTATTTATATAGCACTTTAAAGCTCATAAAATTATATATATATATATGTATATACTTATATACATATGTATGTGTGGCATAATATCAAGGTTATACAGTCAATCACCATGCACATGTTTAACTTTCATAATTCCAAGAATTCTCATAAATTTATTGGTAATTTCACTGCTATTTTTGCATTAACAACTACTCACATTCCCAGCTATGTGTTATATAGAAAAAAAATGAGGCAAAATGTGTCCCAAAATGGAAAGCAACTAGTGTCCTACTAAGCTCTTGACTGGTTTTGTTCATCCTCCTGTTGAAAAGAGTCCCCCCTACATTCATTGCAAGTTTCCATTATTTGCCTTTAAAACTCAAATTTTGTATAGCAATTATGAGCCTACACTTCATGTAAGACTTTTGGGCTCCAAGTGCATGCATGCAAAGTCAGTCATGTGTTTTAGTGAAAAAAATTAATTGTGTCCTGAAACGTCTGCAATCACTGTCATCTCTAGTTTGGTGTTAACAAATCTAAGTATTCATGAAAGAATTCATGAATACACTCCAGAATGTGCTAAAGTAACTTCTCAAGGATGTGATGAGGGATTGAAAAAATGGAAAAGGAATTAAGTTTGTGGGTAAAAGGTATGGTAGTCACCCTTACCCTATGGCGCTCCAGTGGCCAAGCAAGTATCTTGCATCCCTGCTACCCTGGTAATCAGGCTCCTGAGTTGTGTGAAAAAGCACTGCCTAGCTCCTTCTGCTCTAGGCCTCCCAGAACTTAAGTTCTAATTTGATCAGGGGACTGGGCCTTCCCTCAAAGAATGTGCTTTTCATCAGGGAACAATTTAACCATGGTATGGAAAGGGAGATTAGAAATTATATGGTCTCCCTTTCCTCTTCTTTTACCTCAGGGTTCTTATGACATCTCTGTCCCTGTCTTTTCCATTATGTCCAGCATTGCCTCTCCTCTCCCCTGCATTTATGGGATATTTCATAGATATTGCATTAGATAAAATGCATATCACCAGAATTAATGTTTTGTTATAAAGAACTGAATACAGAAAATTTTATTTCCATCAGTATTATTCTTCAGCAAAATATTACAGTTTTTGATAATCACAGGAAACTACCCGACTATTTTCCATAGATTCAATATAGCAATATTTGTATTTTCTTTTACTTTTCCCTGATTTTTTGAAAGTTACCCATTTGAAAGTCGAGAATCATTGTATAAATATATATGGATGGATAGATAGATAGATAGATAGATAGATAGATAGATAGATAGATAGATAGATAGATAGATAGATAAATAGATAGATATTTTATACCAATAATAAACCAGTGAGGTAGATATTATTATTAGAATTTTACACACTCAGAAACTGAGAGGTTGAGTTATTTCCCAGGTCATAGTTGGAAGTGTCTGAGACATGATTCAGACTTTGATATTACTGACTCTAAATCCAACATCCTGTCCATTGTGCTATCTAGCAGCCAATCAAATCCTACTCTGTCTCCTCATGGAATGGAGTACATTGGATTCTTTTTTTTTTAATCTTTACCTTCCATCTAGCAATCAATCAATACTGTGTTTTGCTTACAAAACAGAAGAGTGGTAAAGGTAAGTAATGGGGTTACATGATTTACCCAGTGTCACAGAGCTAGAAAGTGACTAAGGTCAGGTCTTCCCATCTTTCTAAACCTAGCTCTCAAACCAGTGAGCCACCTAGCTGCCCTCTACACTGGATTCTTCAATGTTTTTTCCATTGGGAAAGAATTTCTAGAGGGTCATATAAAATAGAAAGTAATTATCTTTTTTTTTCCATATAAGATGAATTACTTTTGACATTTTTTAAACTTTAAGTGCCAATTTCTCTTCCACCCTCTTGACATTCCCCCAAACACTGAGAAGGCAAACAATTAAATATCAATTATATACAATTATACACAAATATACAAATATACAAAAATAAAATATATTTTCATAACTATACTTGAATATATAACACAAATTTTTCAGTTATCTCTGGAGGTGGAAAACATTTTTCATCAAAAATCTTTACATATATTGATCAGATTAGCAAAGTTGTTCACTGTTGCTCCCCATGAGAATATTCCCGTAACTATATATAATGGTCTCCTGGTTCTTTTCACTTCACTGTGCATCCGTTCATAGAGGTCTTCCCAAACTTTTTTGAAATCATCCCTCAACATTTCTTTTTTATGTTAATGAAAAATATTTAATTATGCATTAACTCTGCACTATTTTCCCAAACAGCATAAAGTCCTACATCAGTTTTCCCAATCACTCTTATTCTTACTCTGAGAAGTGTTAGTGTGAGTTGTTACATTGTTTTGTGTCAAACATTTGTTCCTGCATCAGTTGGCCTGGAGTTCTCATTTGTAGCCATTCAGGTCAGCCTCAGAATGGTGCTTCTCTCTGTTCATTAATGGCATTTAGTTATTAATAATGGCCCCAAAGTACAAAAGCAGTGTTGCTGGTATCTCTGACAAGCCTAAAAGAAGTCTTAAAATACACACACACATATATATATATATATATATATATGTTTGTATGAGGAATACTTATTAAATGAGGTTTGCTATTAAAAATAATTATTTTTTGCCTAGAAATGGATTTGTATCCTTTCCCCAAAAGTGGACTTTGTTTTAAAAAGCTAATTATGAGATATTTGGCCAGAAGGCAATGCATATATCTTGCTATAACAAGTCATGGATATTATCTATTCAGTCCCTCAAAGACTGCTGTCTGGAACAGAAAGCCATGCCAAATCAATCTTGAACCTTACACAGTATTGAAGGAAGAAATGATAGGAAAATAGGAGTAATGTTTGGAAAGAATGGAAACAGTTTCCAATGTCCTTCACAAACTACATAGATTAAAAAAGATTTCCATTTAGCGATGAGGGTGGCTTTAGCCCCTACCTCAGTTTATTCATCTTGGAATTATAGACTTTAATAACATTAAGAAAGCTTTTGCTAATTTGTTTTCACACAGACATTTTCACTTAGTTTTTGAAAATCCTTTGGACTTAATAATAACATTGATGTTGTAAATTCTCAAAAGGCACAATGCACATATGATCATCAGTCATCCATTCTCAAAACCATTTGGCACCCTGCCACATTCAACCGCCTATAAAACCCACTATAGGACCTGCCAGCCAAAGCAGTTGGTAATGCCACAATTGAGTGATTGCAGTGTGGAGAAGTGTCAGCAGTTTAAATGCAATTGGAGTGGGCAGAGATTTTTCTTCAAATCACTTAAATATCTGAGTATTCAGGGGACCTCTTGAGAATGAATGAATGAGAACTGGGAGAGAAGTGCTAATGGGAAAGGAAGACAGATCCAGAGTGGACAACAAAGCCAAGTCAACTTCTGGAATCTCATTATAAACCATCCCCCTGGATACCTGGTAATTGAAAAGCTGAAAAACTGAGCAGGAAGAGATCTAAATGAGTATGCCTAGAAGGGGGTAAAAGCTGAAATAAAAGTAAAATGCCTATATTTGACGAAGACCTCTAAAGGTAATTGAAAATGAACCTGAATTACAATTTGAGGTTTTGAGTAGATCTATGAAAGTATTGAATGCAAATACTTTCTCTTGGAGAAGAGGAAAGGTTATATCTCCTTTGATTTACTTCTTAGAAATTCCTTAAAGATGGAGATATAGACAATAGTAGTAGAGTCCATAAAATTTTTTCATCAGATTTCATCAAATCAAATTCTCCTATCAGTAAAGAAATTGTGTGTGTCTACTCCTAGCCACGAAGTGATCCTTCAAGGTTCAGTTCAGAGGTTACCCCAAAATGATTTTCCTAAAGCATAGATCTGATTAGATTATCTCCCTACTTGATAAATCCTAGTGACCCCTATTACCTCAAAAATCAAATATATCTTCTTTTAGGTTCTAATGACCTTCTTCTCCACTTGGCTCTTCCTTCCTTTACAAATACTTTTATACTTCCATCTCAGGAAGTTGGAATCTAACAGCATTCTAATTTTTCTGCTCATTATTCATAACATCCTATCTCTTGGCTCTGTGCCCTTTCACTAATTCCATGAATGAATGCTTTTCCACATCCATTTAATGGTTTCTCTGGCTTCACTTGAAGATTCAGCTCAAATCTTACCTTTGGCCAGAGGCTTTTCCCAGCCTTCCTACTGAACCTGTCAATACCATAAATTCAAGATTACCTCTCATTTATATATAATTGTTGTCATGTCGCCTCACCAATTGGAATATGAGCTCTTTGAGGGCAGGGAACATGCTTTTTCTTTTCTTTGTGTCTCCAATTTTTACACTTGGCTCATAATAAATGCTTTTTGCCTGATTGTTTGGTGGGGGACACATTTTCTCAATAGTCTCTATATAGCAAGTGTGTGTCTAGGTACTCTTTCAAGTATGAGGGTGACCAAAGTGAGGAGTATCGGGCTACAATTGATATAGGATAGTGGAATTGTGTTGGAGATGAGTGTTATAATAAGCTATTAAGGAATTCATGAAATATTACCTTTCTTCCCACCCTCTGATTAATTCATCTCATATGACCTCAAAATTCAACCAACTCTCACCCTCCAGAGAAACACAAATTCTATTTCTGACATCATTCGACTAGTCAACCCAGAAGATTTAAAGTTACCTTAATTCTTTAATTTTTCAATAAAACTAACAATTCTTTCTAAGCAAATTTAAAAGAATGTCCATTGAATTATTAAAACGGTAGTATTCTAAACTGTCATTTCAACACCAAACAGACTTTTACAAAATCTGAATATGCTCTTTGAGTGTATCCCAGTTATTTTCATTCGACACATCTGATTTCTGGATTTAATGTTGGTGTTAAATGTAGTACTTATAGCAACTTCTCTGCAGTCTCCTTTTCCTACTCTGTCTATAAATTGTGGCTTTAAATTTTTTTGAGCAAAGCCATTGTTTATAGAGGAAATCCCTGACAGACTCCAAAGTGTTTATTTTTGGACCTCAAAGAAGGGCAGTCTCTCAGTATTTACTCTGTTATTCAACTATTCAACTTTACCATAGTTTTCTATTGTGTTGTGTATTGATTTGTGTATTGATTTTTTTTAAGTATAGCTATATATTTTCTGCCTCCCACAAAGATCTAATTCTAGGAATAGCTCCTCCTTTTGGACCAACAGAGGATTTTGGAACAATTTGGTCTTTAAACTAGATTTAAAACAAAATGGACATATTGAACAATAATTCCATATCCATATCAGGGCTGGGCAGAGAATCCCCCTGTTTAGTTGTATAGTTCTTAACTACTAGACTGACTAGGATGATAACATAGATATATCATGTTACAATAGGCTAGTACTTTGGGGTTCAAGATAATAGAGTTTGAATACTGATTCTACCACTTACTAAAAGTTATATAACCTTAAATTCAAATAGTCTATAAATGTTAGTTTAATTGTCTATAAAATGAAAATTCCTAATGTAATTCCTAGTTCTAAATCCTATGATTTTATGGCCAAATATTTAGTATTTTCTGATGTCCCACTGCACCAATGATTTGCTTCACTTTTCCCACTCTAGTAACTTTTCACATCAATTGCATCTGTAACTTGCCCTTATAGAACATTGTCTATTAAGTCTTGCTCTTATTTTCATCTGACAACTGCATTTTTTCCCCTTACTCTTTGCTCCTTGATTTTTCCCCTTCTGGTCAGAAAATCTCATTTTTCCAACTGTGGGGCTAGCCAATTTTCCTGGGAGATTGAAACCATCTTTCCTCATACATGGGTTATTCTGCTTTCCTATCATTTGGGGATATATACCAAATAATATTTTATGCATCAAGTAATAAAGTGACAAGAATGCTACAATTCCAGCCCCCTTCTGAAGGGTGAAAATGTTTTGCCCTAATTTTGCTGTCATCCCAGGAAGCGATTACCAGTCTAGAAAGTTGTCCAGCTGGCAAGTCCACAGTCTGCTGCTCTCCACCTTCTGTTCCCCAAACTGATGCTCATATACTGTGCATTCCCTAAACTAAACTGCAAAGTCCATGTGGTTTGTATTTGAGGCAAATAGAACTTCAATTTTGCATGTTTCTCACCCCTCTGTTCTTGTCCTATCCTCCTGGCCTTCAGGAACTTTGCATTCTCCCAATCTTTCCCTATCAAAATCTGAAAGGATGTGAAACATTTTTCCCACTTGAGAGTCTATGGCATAGTAGACTCTGAGGGATGAGAGTGGAGAGTGGTTTCCAGAGATCAGTTAAACATTTTGTGCTGAAAGGAACCTCCAGGGCCAGTCCAAAACTCCCTATCTGCCATGATGATTTTAAAGATCGACTTTTGGGGACCCTTAAAGAACTCTGGATTGCATATGACAAGGTTAACCCTAGATCTCAGTTTACCTTAATCTTTGTGCAACACTCTTTATAATATCCTAAGCTAAATGCCTTAGAATTTTCAGGCTATTTATTAAGTATCATAAAGGTTAGCTAGGTCAATGTCCAAATTATTACAGACAATAAAGTTCAGCCAGAAAGAGATCAAAGGACTTAAGTATCCAGTTATCCAAGGAATTCATGGCAGATCTAGGACAGGAATCAAAGCCTTAATCTCAATGATTGATGCTCTTATTATTGAATTTATATTTTTAAGTTAAAATGTAAGTGTCAAGAACATGTGAGAGCTGAGCTCTCCTTAGAGTTGGCTCATGGTAATCATCTTGTATCCTTGTTTTGAGGACTACTTACTGCTTCTGACTAGATAACAGATCAAGAGAATGGTCAGCATAATGTGTTGGGGTAGAGGGAAAGTAGCAATTGAAGCTACAATAAGATATGAGGTTTATATGGAATCTGTCAAAAATTAATTATTATCACAAAGCTGAAAGCATTGGGGTTTCCTTGACATTCTTCCATGCAAGTTTCTCAGATAAGTGGGTAATATCTTCTTTCTCTCTTCAAAGATGCTCCTAGAATTTTATTACTAACTCTGCATACTTTCCCCCAAATTAGAAAATGTTGAGTATATTATACCACATAACCATTTTCAACCCTCTTCCAAATTAGTCATTTTATATATTCATAATTAAATATTAATAGGGAAAATTTTAACACTGAGAAATTAAGTATCTTACAACTATATTATAAAAAGGAATTCATAACAGCTTCCCAACTACATTTATGTCCTAAATATTTTAATTTCATTCAAAATAGTTGGTATGGCTCTGTGGTTAGGAGATCTGGCTTTAAATACCATATCTGATGATTACTACCTTTGTTATTTGAAATTGGACAACTTCATGGACCTCAGATTCTTCAGTTTTAAAATGAAGGGTTTGGATTTTATGGGATTTGAGGTCTATTCCAGATTTTTCATCTATGATCTTATAATCTTGTTTCTTTTTATATTTGATGATCAATAAGAATCTATTCAAAGAAATCATAGAACATTTTAACCTGATGGAAAATAGGAGAGATAATAAAATATTAGTATATAAAATGATGGATTCAATGTACACCCTGGAAAAGATCAATAGATGAACAATTTATCCTGCACTTGTATTGAATTTGCTTGCTGCTCCAACCCTAAGAGTGATGATTCACTCAAGTGATAGACTGGAGAAAGGATGTGGTTTGTTTCACCCAGAGTTTCTTGGGTGAAACTCTTAAAATCCTAATGTAGAGAATGTTTTAACCTATTCTGGCAATGCATAAAGTACCTTTGTGAAATAATAGGAAGAAATTTATCTTGGAAGTTGAGCTAAGTAATTGTTCTGGCTTGTGTTTTCCTGAATGTTATCCAAAAATTCTGATGTCTTCCAAGATCTCATAAATAACTAGGACAGTGAATGCCGTGAATGCAGAAGGGAGTGGGGGAGTAGAAAGCAGTGAGGAGTATCTCCCCAACCCCTCATAAGTGTTGGCCCTGATAAGTGAAGGAAGAAAAAAGATAAGGAGAGAAAGCAAGAAACATTTGTTGTCCCTGCCACCAGCATTCTAAAAGAATGTGATTTAAGAATAAGATAAAATCTATTATGTGAGAGGAAAACACAAGACCAAATAGCTCTCCTGGTTTTACTGAAAGCTCAAGGCTTGAGGATTAGCACTTCTCTTTGTGTATTTTCATGGTGATTACACTGTACTGGCCTAACAATTTTATTAGAACCTTCTGGTGACCATTAACTTAATGTGGATAAAGAGACCTTTAGGAACATTTAGTAAAGAGATACAGAAAGTACTATAAAAGAGAGATCTGAATGCATTGGGAAATAATAGGAGGAATGAACGAGTTGGAAAAAATGATTTGTCTTTGATAACAACCCCTTCCACTAATTTCATCTTTCCTGTTTCTTTGTTCTGCCTTTCAGAGCCTTTTCTCTCTCCTTCAAAACCCTTCACATGGAGAATTTCCACTTAAACGAGGACTTTCCAGGTAATCACTCAAGCTCTGGACTTATTCCTCCATCATTCCTGTCTCTGATACAACAAAAGCAATACAATAAATGGTGGTTCCTAGGTAATATTTGAGTCAGAGCAAATGAGACAGGAACCTGGTAGACAGAGGTCCAAAAGGAAAAAAAAAAGAACACAACTAGAAGGCTATTAGTGTTCAAATATTCCTTCTCTGCACAATCTGAAGAAGTCCAGAGAAAAAACAAACTAGAGAATAAATTTGAAGCACCAGTGACAAGAACTTCAACATACTTTTTTCTTCTTGGTAAAGAGGTGGTAGATTATAGAAACAGAATGATTCATGCTGGTGGCAGGTAATTGTGTTAGTTTTGCTTGGCTGTTTTTATTTGTTATAAAGGTGGATTTAATGAGGAGTATAGCTTGGAATGACTGTGGCATAAAAACAAAAAGCATCAATAAACCTTCAAAAACAAGGAAAAAATAACCTTGACTACTAAGATAAACTTTTATTTGAAAGAGGAAATTTTTATGTGCTTTCTGTTTGGACTCATACCAGCTCCCTAGTGTAGTTGAGTGTTGTTGTTGTTTGATCATTTTAGTCATGTCTGATTCTTCATAACTTCATTCAAAGTTTTCTTGGTAAAGATACTAGAATGGTTTGCCATTTTTTCAGCTCACTTTACAAGTGAGGGAACTAAGTCAAACAGAGTTAAGTGACTTGCTCAGGATCACAAAGCAAGCATCTGAGACCATATTTGTACTCAAGAAGATGTCTTCTTGACCAGGCCCTATACTTTGTTCACTATACTACTTAAATGCCCCCAGGTGAACATTAGCAATAACAAGAGTAAAATCATTATTATTATCATAATTCAAATTCTTATTATGATTATAAGGTATTATGACCCTAGCCATAGTTCCAAATTGCTCTCTAGGATGGAGACATCAGCCTATCAGTCAAAGTGTTGGATGTCAGAATAAGAGTTGATAAAGATCATAACTTTGTCGCAAAATCCGATTTAACTTGCTGAGTTTCTGAAGTTAATTCCAAGGAAAAAGGTAAAGTTACTTGGGGGAGTTTTCCAAGTTTCATTTACAAAATACATTAATCCAATTTAATTGACCTGTCCATAAGAAAAGGAGGTGATCTCTTTTGATAAAAAAAAATGACTTTTTAAAAAAGTGTTTGTACATTTGGGTTTAGGCAGTCTATCATACATTATGTGATGTCATTCTTTAGGAAGACCCTAGTCTTCTTAACTTTTATGTGGAAAATTGGGGTGGAGGACCAGAATCTTGCTGTTTGTTATTAGATCTCTTGACATCTGGAAATAAGGTTAATTTTATGAGCAGAATGACCAAAGAATAGAAGAAATGCAATCACACATTTGGGATGAGGGGCATTTAGGGAAGAAAGTTGTCACTCATCATTTGGATATGAATGAAATAAACTCTCAGAAAATCTAGATGGAATCAAGAGTGACTGACTAGGCCTGAGGAAATATTAATTAGTTAGAATTGTCAACGTTCTTAGAAACCATTCAATGTAATTACTGGTAAGAATTTTATAAGCATCCTTTTGATAACTTAAACTTTATAATTGCTATTCCTTTTAATATTCCTTTCCCCTTAAAAATCAATCAGTTAAAAATGAAACAAACAAAAACAACAAAAAATACCTGATTTCTAGTGTATGATCTGGACAAAATATAAAAAGTGCAAGTGGCATTGAAGACTAGGGCTGGCTTACCTAAATATGTTGGCAGCACATACTTTTCTTTATTTTTTTCCTTTTTTTAAAACCCTTTCCTTCCATCTTAGAATCAACACTGTATATTGGTTCAAAGGCAGAAGAGTGGTAAGAGAGAGGCAATGGGGGTTAAGTGGCTTGCCTAAGGTCACACAGCTAGTTAGTGTCTGAGGCCATATTTGAATACAGGACTTCTCATCTGTAGGCCTGGCTCTCAATCCACTGAGCTATCCAGCTAGCAGCACAAAATTTTCAAGTATTTATGGTCAGGATCATTTTAGAGCTGAATACTGAGTATTAGATTTTTCAAACACAGTGACTTCTCAAGGTGAATTATAAGAGGTGAGTCCCTTGGAAGTTAAAATGGAGGAATTCTGACCAAAGGCACAATTCCTTTTATACTTTGTCAACCTAACTTAGTTAAAATGGAATTTGTTTCCAAAGCTGTCAGCCATTGCTTGACTTTGGACAATTCCTTTTACCTTATTGAGGCTCAGTTTTCTCTTCTGTAATATGTAAGAGATCTGACCTATAATTGGCATAGAAAATAAGAGAAAGAAACTTTATATCATCTACTCTTCAACTTAAAATTATTTAACAGTATCCTTGGGATACAAGCCTAGTGTATTATTGGATCAAAGGGCATGTTTTCTTTTAAAGCCCTTTGGGCATAATTTCAAATTGCCTTTCAGAATGGTTGGATCAATTCACAACTCCACTAGTAATGCATTAGTGCCCCAATTTTGCCACATCTCCTCCAACATTTATCTCTTTCCTTTGCTGTCATATTGGCCATGCTGCTAGGTGTAAGGTTGTACCTCAGAGTTGTTTTGATCTGCATTTCTCTAACAAAAAGGGATTTAGAGTGTTTTTATATGATTATTGATAGTTTTGATTTCTTCATCTGAAACTTGCCTATGCATATCCCACGGCCATCTCTCAAATGGGGAATGTTTTTATTTCTTATAAATTTGACTTAGTTCTTTATATATTTGAGATATTAGACCTTTGTTAGAGATTTGTTATATTCCCCACCACCACTACCCCCAGTTTGTTGATTCCCTTCTAATCTTGGTTGCATTGGTTTTGTTTGTACAAAAATTATTTTAATATGATCAAAATTATTCATTTTACATCTTGTAATGTTCTCTATCTTTTATTTGGTGCTAAATTCTTTCCTTCTCTGTAGATCTGACAGATATGGTATTCTACATTCACCAAATCTACTTGTACCACTCTTTATGTTTGTCATATAAACACTTGGAACTTAACTTGGTATATGGTGTAAGATACTGATTTGAACCAAATTTTTGCCAGTTTTTTCCAATTTTCCCAGCAATTTTTGTCAAATGGTGAGTTTTATCTCAAAAGCTGAGATCTTTGGTTTATCACACAGTAGATTATTGACATCATTTATCCCTAATCTATTCCAGTAATCCATCCTTCTCTCTCTTAGCCAATTCTAGATTGTTTTGATGATCACTACTTTATAGTACAGTTTAAGATTTGGTACTGTTAGACCACCATCCTTCACATTTTAAAAAAATGTATGGCCTTGATATTGAACTTTTGTTCTTCCAGATGAATTTTAATATTTTTTCTTATCCTATAAAATAGTTTTTTGGTACTTTGATAGCTATGACATTGAATAAGGAAATTAATTTAGGTAGGATCGTCATTTTTATTATATTTACTCATTCTACCCATGAACAATTAATATTTTTCCAATTGTTTGGGTCTAGTTTTATCTGTATGAAAAGTGTTTTGTAGTTGTGTTCATGTCATTCTTGTATTTGTCTTGGCAAATATGTTCCCAAATGTTTTATAATAGCTAGAGTGATTTTAAATGGAGGTTGTCTTTCTAACTCTAGCTGCTGAGTTGTGTTTGAAATAGATAGAAATGTTGATGATTTATGTAGATTTATTTGTATCCTGTAATTTTGCTTCTTTTTAGTTGATTTTCTGGATTCTCTATGTACACCATCATATAATGCACAAAGAGTGATAGTTTAGTTTCATCATTGCCTCCTTTAATTCCCTCATTCCCCCCCTCCCTCTTATTGCTAACGCTAGCATTCCCCATATAATATTAAATAATAGAGGTCATAATGGCATGCTTGTTTCACTATTGATATTATTGGGAAGGCTTATAACTTATCCCCATTGCAGATGATGCTTGCTGATGGTTTTAAATATATATTGTTTATTATTTTTAAGGAAGGCTCACCTATTTCTGTGCTTTCTAGTGTTTTTAGTAGGAATGGTGCTTTTGTCAAAGGCTTTTATGCATCTATGGAGATAATCATGTGGTTTCTGTTACTTTGATTATTGATATGGTCAATTATGTGGATGGTTTTCCTAATATTAACCCAGCTTTTCATTCCTGGTATGACTATGACCTGGTTATAGTGAATGATCCTTGTGATATAATGCTATAGTCTCTTTGCTAGTATTTTATTTAAGATTTTTGCATCTATGTTCATTAAGGATATTGACAAACAATTTCTTTCTCTGTTTTGTCTACCTCGCTTGGGTATAAAGACCATATTTGTGTCATAAAAGCAATTTGATAAGACTTCTCCTTTGTTTATTTTGTCAGATAGGTGGTATTGGGATCAGTTTTTTTTTAATGTTTGATAGAATTCATTTATGAATCCATCTGGCCCTGGGGATTTTTTCCTGGGGAGTTCATTTATGGCTTGTTTAATTTCTTTTTATGTGATGGGATTCCTCTTTTCATAATACAAACAATTTTATTTTTGTAAATATTCAACTATTTTACCTAGATTATCATTTATTTTCCTATAATTGGGCAAAATAGCTCCTAACAGTTGTCTTAATTTCCTCTTCATTAGAGGTGAAATCACCTTTTTATTTTTTTATATTGGTAATTTATTCTTCTCTTTTTAAAAAAATCAAATTAACCATTACTTCATTTTATTTGCTTTTTCAAAGAACCAGCTCCTGGTGTTTATTAGTCCAATATTTCTTTTACTTTCAATTTTATTAATTTCTCCTTTGATTTTTAGGATTTCCAATATAGACTTTATCTGGGAATTTTTAATTGTTATTTTTCTAGTTCTTTTAGTTGCATTACCAATTCACTGATCTCATTTTCTCTACTTTGTTGATAAAAGCATTCAGGGATATATATTTTTCTCTGACTACTTCTTCAGCTTATCCCACACATTTTGATATGTTGTCTCCTCATTGTCACTCCCTTCAATGAAATCAGTGATTGTCTCTATTACTTTACTCTTTGACTCACTAGTTGTGAAGAATTAGATTATTTATTTTCCTATTAATTTTTAATTTACCTTTCCATGAACCCTTATTAATTATAGTTTTTGTCACATTAAAGCTGCTTTTATTATTTATGCTTTTTTGCATTTGTTTGTGGTGTTTTTATATTTTAGTATGTGGTCAATATTTATATATGTTCTATGTGCTACTGAATAGAAGGTATATTCATTTTTGTCCCTATTCAATTTTCTCCAGATATCCATTAACTCTAATTTTTCTAGAATTTCATTCACTTCCCTTTCTTCTTTCTTATTTACTTTTGGGTTCAATTTATCTAGTTTATAGGGAAAGGTTGAGGTCCCCCACGAGTATAGTTTTATTATTTCTATTTCCTCCTTTAGCTTCTTTATTTCTTCTTTAAAAATCTGAATGTCATACTATTTGGTGCATATATGTTGAGTACTGATATTTCTTCATTATCTATACTGCCTCTTATCAAGATGTATTTACCTTCCTTATCTCTTTTAATCAGTTCTATTTTTTGCTTTCATGATTGCTACTCCTGATTTTTTTGTTTCAATTAAAGTCTGATTAATTCTGTTCTAGCCTCTTACCATTACTCTACATGTTTCTACCTCTTTCAAGTGTGTTTCTTATAAACAACATAGGGTAGGATTCTTGTTTTTAATCTATTCAGCTATTTGCTTTAATTTGGGGGGGGCTGTGTTCATCCCATTTATCTTCACAGTTATGATTACCATCTGTGTATTCCTCTCCATTTTCACTTCCTCTTTTAATCCTGACCTTTATTCTTCCATTCTTTCCCTCCACACCAGTGTTTTGCTTTTAATCAGTCCACACCTTCCACCTCCTTTATATTATGCCCCTTCCCACCAGGTTTCTTCTTATTCCCCTCCTTCTCAATAAGGTCTTTTGATCACTCCCCAGCTTCTCCCTCCTTTTTATTACTCTTTCTACTCCCCACATATGTTTCTTATTCCCCTTCTACTTAAGGTAAGATAGGATTCTATACCTGGCTGTTCTTCCCTCTTTGAGTCAATTCCAATGAAAGTAAAGTTTACACATTTACCATCATCACCCTTTTCCTCCTTTCCATTGTATTAGTCTTGTCCCCTCATCCCATACCTCTTTATGTAATATGCATTATCCCATTTTACTTCTCTTTTCCAATTTCTCTTAGTACTATTCTCTTTTCCACTGCAAGTTTTATTTTTTAATATGTCATCCTAAATAGCTTACTACCATTCCCTCTATGTAGATTTCTTATAATTACAAGATAATAATAACAACTTTTAAAAGTTAGGCATATCATATTTCCATATAGGAGTATAAAGATTTTTAACTAATTGAAGCCTTTAAATTTTTTCCTCTATTTTATTTACCAGTGTATGGTTTTGAATTTTATATTTGGACATCAAATTTTCTGTCTGGTCTTTTCTTCAGGAATGCTTGGAAATCTTCTGTTTTATTAAATGATAATACTTTCCTCTAAAATAATATTGTTGGTTTTCATGGGGAGGGGATTCTTGGTTGTAAACCCAGTTCCCTTTCTTTCTAGAATATCATATGCTAAGTCTGCCAGTCCTTTGATGTGGAGGTTGCCAGATCCTCTGTAATCCTGACTGGGGTTCCATGATATCTGAATTGTTTCTTTCTGGCTGGTTGTAGTATATTCTCTGTGGCCTGAGAACTCTTAAACTTGGTTATAATGTTCCTGAGAGTTGTTGTTTAGGGATTTATTGCAGGAGGTAATCTGGATTCTTTCAATATCAGAACACTTTTCTTAGATAATCTCTTGTAATATGATTTCTAGGCTTTTTTTTTTTGGCCATGACTTTCAGGTAGTCTAATAATTCTTAAATTGTCTTCCTGGATCTATTTTCCAGTTTAATTGTTTGTCAATAAGATATTTTGTAATTTCTATTTTATCATTCTTTTGATTTTGCTTTATTGTTTCTTAATGTCTTATGTAGTCATTAACTTCTTTTTGCCAAATTCTAATTTTTAAAGACTGGATTTCTTCCATGACCATTTGATCTTATTTTTCCATTTGGTCTATTCTTTTCATGGAATTCTTTTTTCATTTGATTTTTGTGCCTCTTTTTCCAGTTGACCAATTTTTCTTTTTAAACCATTGTTTACTTTCCCCTATTTTTCTTCAATCTGCCTTATTTGATTTTTGAATTCCTTTTTGATTTCTTCCAAAGCATGAGTCTAATTCCCAGTTTTATTTTTTTTGAGGTTTTTCTTGTAGTTCTTTGTGTTCTGTTGAACTCTATTGGTTCTGCTCCCTGGTCTTTTTCTCTTCTGGAATCTTTTGAGAGTTATCTTCTTTTTCTGTTGTTTACTCAGCCTTTTTTTGGCCTGTGATTGTAACTTTGTTGATTCTCTCTCCTCTCCTGGATCAGGCTGGTTGAGCTAATCTGTCCTGGGGCTAAGTCTTCAATGTAGCCAATGTAGCCTCAATGAGGCCCCAAGATGCCCAGCCTAATGAACTCCTGATTGTCCCTGCCAGCTGTTGTCAGAGCCTAGGAATTCAAGGCATGGGTTTGAGGTGCAACCTCTGCCAGTGCAACCCCTGTCCCAGGATCCCCAAATCAACCTAGGCCTAATCATAGAACCCAGCTTGGTAGGTGGTGGTGGGGGATGGTCAGCCAGCACTTCTTTTTGTACAATTTTATTTCCCATCCCACCTTATCCTATGAAAATTCACTCTTTCTGCCTACCTTTCAAGTTGAGTTCAGTGGGAGAAACCTGTGACTCCATCTTGTTGTTAGGTTTGGGTTCCTATCTTTTTGAAGAGCTTTTTAAAGATTGGTATGGAAGGACAATCAGAGCAGCTTTGGCTTTTGTTGCCACAAAAGCCACTATTTCTATAATCTTACCTTCCAACAAAAATGAATCAATATTTACAAGTGCAAAGATCAAAGTAAAGATGCATGAGAATGTAGCACAGGGGAAATGAATGAATGACACCATATTAAAAAAGAAGCATGAGGAACCCTCTCTTGCAAACTTACATATAAGTTATTCATAGAAATGAACACCATCCTTGCAAACGAGCTGAGATATCAAAACCTAAACATTTAGTCCCTCAAATGCTCATTGTAGGTTTGGCAAATTAATGGATCATGAAAGGGTATTCTGTTTAATAAATACTACTATTTAGGAAAGAAAAGGAACAGTAATTTTTCAAAAATATGGAATAGAACAGAATATAGGTAGTTCTAAAACTCAATGTAAAAAGCAGCAATTGTTTCCTGCGATGGACCAGAAACCGCTTGAGGACCTTATCATGTCTCAAGGCCAATGTTAAGAAAAGGAAAGATCATTGCAGAATATTTTAGATAGGACTGGCCTTAGGCATAAATGGAATAAGTGTTTGCCTATAAGTTTTGTCTATTGTGGTAAAAACTCCTAGCTCAAATTACTTCAGTTCACATCTGACACATTTCAAAATGCCTGAAATTTAGACTTTTAAAAACACTATTTGAAAATAGGTCCTTGACCATTTACTATTATCATACCAAATCAATTACCTTGTATTAACTTTTTATTAATTATTTAGCCATGCATTTGAAAAGCAAAGCAAAGAAATAGACATAATACTCTAGGCAGGAAACAAAATAGCCCTAAAATCCATGCCTGGGGCTTTCTTCCTTTAATAATCAATATTACTTGAGGAAATGGTTATTTTTGTTTTTCTATTGCTAGAGTCAGTTAGAGTTAGACCTCCAGAGTTCTCCTATATCCCCAAGAGATTCTTACTATAAACACGAAAGAAGACATTATTACTAGCTAAAGGGAAAAAGATAAATAAAACGAAATTATTGTGCATGAGGAGACTGGAATAGACAAAGAATTCTTCACTAAATACTCACCCTACTAGTGTTGAATCTTGCATCAATTCACTAGGTAGTAGCTGAGAAAGGAGATCCAATCTATTACTGGGGCTAAAATCAGAGCATTGTTCTCTGTGTATAAGACATTGCACAGCACGAAAATATTTTCTCAGGAGATTCCTGGGCTAATGACAGATTACTATATCAGCTTTTTGGGTCTACAGTTTCTTATCTAAGTTCTTCTAAGTCAGTAGAAATTATATTATTCAAAAAGATTGTAAACTTAAAATATATAGCTTCTTTCCAGTACTTGAAAATTTATTATTTGAATTCATTATATTGCACATTATTTTACAGCATTTTATCCCAATCCACACTACAACTTGTTCAGTTCCTCCCCAATTGATATTAAATTTGATTTTCAATTGTTTGCTGCCACAGAAAGAGTTGCTACATACACACACACACACACACACACACACACACATATTTTTTTTTACAAAGAGGCCCTTTTCCATTTATTTATTTATTTGTTTGTTTAGTTTAACTCATTGAGATATAGACCTAAAAGTGGTTTTACCAGACCTCATTGAGATACAGACTTGGTAGTAGATTTACTACTTCAAAAGATATACACAATTTTATAGTTGTGTTTTTTTTAAACCCTTACCTTCTGTCTTGGAGTCAATATTGCGTATTAGCTCCAAGGCAGAAGAGTGGTAAGGGTAGGCAATGGGGGTCAATTGACTTGCCCAGGGTCACACAGCTAGGAAGTGGCTGAGGCCAGACTTGAACCTAGGACCTCCCGTCTCTAGGCCTGACTCTCACTCCACTGAGCTACCCAGCTGCCCCCCACAATTTTATAGTTTTAAGAGTATAATCCAAGTTGTTTTCCAGAATGGTTTGACCATTTCAGAACTCCACCAACAGTGCGTTAAGTGTCCCTGTTTTTCCATATACCTTACAGCATTTTATCATTTTCCTTTTCTGTCATGTTAGTCAATCATACAGATGTGATGGTACCACAGAGATATTTTAACTAGTATTTCTTTAATTAATAATGATTACTGCTCTGTACCATAGCTTGTAATTTGGTAAAGCTAGGCCACTTCCTTCACATTTATTTTTGTTGATTTCCTTTATGTTTTTGACCTTTTGTTCTTCCAGATAATTTTTTTCTAATTTTATAAAAAATTTTTGGTAGTTAGGCATGTCATTGAATAATCAAATTAATTTAGGTAAAATTTTCATTTTTTTGGCTCAGCCTACCAATGAGCAATTTCTACTTATCTAATTCTTTAGATCTGTTTTTGTGTGAAATAAAAATGCTTTGTAATTGTGTTTATATAGTCCCTGGGTTTGTCTTGGCAGGTAGAATCCAAAGTATTTTGTAGCCAGAGATGTTTTAAATGTAATTTCTCTTCCTTCTGGGTTTTTTGGTAGTATGCTGATGATTTATGTGAGGTTATTATTTATCCTACAACTTTGATAAAGTTGTTAAATTATTTTCAACTAATTTTTTAGTTGATTCTCTAGAGTTCTCTAAGCATATTGTCATATCCTATGCAAAGTGTTTATTTTGCTTGCTTATTTCCTACTCTCCTCTAGTTTCTTTTTCCTATCTTGATGTTGTAACTAGTATTTCTAGTGAAATATTAAGTGATTATGATGATAATAGTTTTCCTATTTCACTCCTAATGGTATTTGGAAGGCTATTTTACTCTTGAGTTCTAATATTTTGGGGCAATTTTCCTTAATAATATCTTAAAACCTGTCTACCTCCTTTTTTGATCATGATTTTCAATTAATACAATAATTTTAAATTGTCTCTCTTTAATCTATTTTCTAGATCAGTTTTTTTTCTTATGAGATATTTCACACATTCTTACTTTTAAAAATTCTTTTGACTTTGTTTCTTGATGTCTTGTAGTCATCAGTTTATACTTGCCCAATTATAATTTTTAAAGAATGGTTTTATCACTGAGCTTTTGAACTTCTTTTTTCCATTTGACCAATTCTATTTTTACGGAGTTCTTTTCATCAATAATATGTTCCTTTTTTTCCATTTGGCTTAATTGATTTTTTAAATGTTATTTTCTTCAGGTTGTGTGGGTACCATTTTCAATTTTTTTTAAATTAAGAATATTTTTCTATGGTTACATGATTCATGATCCCCTCTTCTATTAGCTCCCCCTTTCCTGAGCTAACAAGTAATTCCTCTGGGCTATACATGTTTCATTGTTCAAAACCTATTTCCATGCTATTCCTATCTGCAGTAGAGCAATCTTTTAACACCAAAACCCTAATTATGTCCCTATCAAAGTAAATGATTGATCATATGTTTTTCTTCTGCATTTCTGTTTCCACATTTGTTTCTCTGGATGTGGTTAACATTCTTTCTCCTAAGTTCCACTCAATTGTCCTGGGTCATTGCACTGCTGCTAGTAGAAAAGTCTGTTACATTCAATTGTGCCATAATACATCAGTCTCTGTGAACAATGTTCTCCTGGTTCTGCTCCTTTTGCTCTATATTAATTCCTGGAGGTCTTTCCAGTTCACATGGAATTCCTCCAATTTTTCATTCCTTTCAGCACAATAATATTCCATCATCATCATATACCACAATTTGTTCAGCCATTCTCCAATCAATGGACACCCCCTCATTTTCCAAATTTTTGCCACCATAGAGTGTAACTATAAATATTTTCATGTAAAGCTTTTTCCTTATTATCTCTGTGGGGTACAAATCTAGCAGTGCTATGGCTAGGTCAAAGGGTAGGCATTCTTTTAAAGCCTTTTGCACAAAGTTCCAAATTGCCCTCCAGAATGGTTGGACCAATTCACAACTTCATCAGCAGTGTGTTAATGTCCCAGTTTTGCCAAACCCCCTCTAACATTTTTCACTTTCCTTTGCTACCATATTGACCAGTCTACTTGTTGTAAGGTAGTACCTCAGAGTTGTCTGAATTTTCATTTCTCTAATCAGGAAGGATTTAGAACACTTTTTCATGTGTTTATTGATAGTTTTTATTTCATCATGGGAAAATTGCCCATTTATATCCCTTGACCATTTGTTGATTGGGGAATGGCTTGATTTTTTGTAAATTTGACTTAGTTCCTCATATATTTAGGAAATTAAACCTTTGTCTGAGAGTTTTGTTGTAAAAATGTTCTCCCATTTTGTTGCTTTCCTTCTAATTTTGGTTTCTTTGGTTTTAATAGGTGCCTATTTTACCAAGGCATTAAATTTCTTTTAGTAATTTTCTTCTTTTGCTCTTGTTTCTTTACTTCCTTTTCCCCCTTTATCACTTCTATTTGATTTTTAAAGTCATTTTTAGCTGTTTCCAAAATTCTTGTTGGGCTTATGTTGAATTCACATTTTTCCCCTGTTAGACTCTTGTTTGTAGCTATTTTGACTTCATTGTCTTTTTCTTAGTTTGTATCTTAATCTTCCCCTTCTTTGTATTAAATTTTATAGTCAGGTTATTTTTCTTGTTTTCTCATTTTTCTATTCTATTTCTTGATTTGAAACTTATATAAAAGCTGAGTTCTGTTCCCAACATGGGGGAAGGAGGGGCACTGTCTTAACCTTCATGACTTTTCATGCTGCTGATTTCAAAGCTAAATCTTGGAGGCTTATGATCTGGAAAGAGGAGTGGCCACTGCTCTTTTGGTTTAAATTCTGGTTCTTACTCAGAAAGGGTTCTTGTTCACATATATGTGTGTGTGTTTGTGTGTGTGTGTGTGTGTGTGTGTGTGTGTGTGTACTTACCCTTCTTGACCCAAAGTATTCCTCTGTCTTGGATTACGACTCGGAAGAGATTCTAAGTAATAGAGTTACCAAACAGCAGTTGGTCCTGAGTGCTTTTTAACCAGATTCTAAGTCACTTTACTTTCTCTGTCTTGATAGCTCCTGAAATTGCTACCACTTTTGTCACCATCACTTGTTCTCACTACTATATACTTTCATCAATGGGGGCTCTAGTCCAACCTCCCCATCTGTGTAATAGATCTCTTCTTCAAACCTCGTAAGTTGTCTTAGGATGGAAGAACATCCCACATTAACATCTTATTGATTCTGTCTCTAAAGAATTTAATTTGAGGCATTATTTTAAAGCTATTTCAAGGATACTGTTGGAAGAGCCCATTTGACTGCTTTTTCTACTCCACTATCTTGGCTTTGCCACAATTCCTACCTATCTTATGCTATTATTCCTTTAATATCTTCTCATCAACTTTTGAGAGCATCACTTTTGAATACCTTCATTAACCATAGTTACTTGGATAAGTCTTTCATTCTTAATGCAAAATTCTAGCTTAAAATGAAACATATTTCTTAGATTCTATATGCCAGCTTTGTCCTGAATAAAAGATTCCTCCTATAAAATTCAGCCTTTGCTAAAAAGACATAAAATGATGGGAAATATATAATCTCACAGGTGGCTGATTCCATTCTTGACGTGATAAGTGAATGAATGTTTTTTTCTTTTTTGGAAAATACTTTTTAGAATCTCTATTCTGTGTAACGCACTGAGCTAAGCTCTATAAATGAAAATAGAAGTGAGAAAGATAGTTTCTGCATTTAAGAACATAAATTCTAAAGGGAAAGTCAATACAAAAAGAAGAGCTAGTAAGGAGGTAAGTGGGGTTATATTTGTGGCATCATGGTTTGGAAATGGCCAAAAATGAAATAAATTCATGGTTTTCTGAAAGATATGGTAAAAGCTAATATTTTAGAGGACAGGATTCTACACTCTGTATATTCTCCATTAGGGTATCATAAGAGATTCTGTCAATAATTTGCTCAAATATAGATACATTTTGAGAAAATTCAGATTCAATTCTTTCTTCCTCTCCTCAATGTCCTATAACCTTGGACTATTTATAGGTAGAAATAAGGAGTGCTGGTTTATGGGACATATTTAAAGTTACTACCCCTGGGAGTTGTGTTAATTTCCTGGAGGCAAAAGATATTTTAAAAGTAGTATGCTTGCAATTTGTGGCCATATGAAACTTCTGGTTAGAGTTGAGGTATTTCCATTGATGTAATAGCATGACATATTGGCAGGGTCAAAACAGGAGGAGCAGGAAAGCATGGTTGTAAAGGAAAAAAACTGCCACATGCAGCTGTGTTCTAGAATTACTGAGGGATAAACTGTGGTGAAGCCTACTTTGGGAATACCTTTGGAGAACTCTGTCCAGTCATTTCTTCCATCCTCCTTCATGCTTCATGGGACATGATAGGGATTACTGATTTTATGAATTAGTAAATTCTGAAGACTAGAAGAGCCAAATGAAAGGAAAAACAGTCTTACTACCTCTCGTAAGAGGAATAGAAAATTATAGTTAGTTTTACTTTTACTACAACATATATAAAGCAATGAAGGAAACAATTGGTTAAGCTTCTCCTATGTGCCAAGTACTCTGTTAAGTGCTTTAGATATTTATCTTATTGGTTACTGACAAAAATCCTGGGAGGTAGACACTCCTGATCCATATTTTATAGTTTAGGCAACTGAAGAAGAGAGATATTAAATTGATTTTCTCAGAGCTGCTAAAAAGCCTTTGAGGTTAAGTATGAACCCAGTTGTTAGTTCTAGACCAGTGAGTGATCTATCCAACATACTACCTAGCTGCAGTGACTTCCTTTGTAGAATATCAGAGTTTGAAGTGACCTCAGAAGTCATGTAGTTTAACTTCTGCATGAACAAGAATCCCCTCTACAATATACCTTGCAGCGAATGTTGGTCATCTGAATTCTGGGAAAGAAAGGGAATAGAAGTTGAAAAAAGCTATTCCTCCAGGGAATGGATAAGAGAACCAATACAAGTATAAGGTTTAAAATATTTTAAAATTATATTACTCAACTCTGGGTTTGAATTTGAGGAAAAATAGCCAGTGGAAAGGGAGGAGCTCCTTTTGCAACAAAGGTAGAGAGAGCATTGTTAGGTGGCCATAGATAAATAATTCCTCACCAATGAAAATGAAAGGGGGAAGAAGATCAAACTTAGACTCTGAGACCTTCCATTATCCAAGACATGTATTATAGCCTACTTCAGGCTGATTCCCTCTCAGGTTAAATGTGGAGGGAATAGGTCAAAGATATCAACACCTGGAGGCTGACTCAGAATCTCACTCCAAGTCACTTCAAACATCTTGGCTGGATATTGAACAAAGTGGCATTTCTTCTTGTGTATTTAATGGGGCAGCCTGAGCAACAAATCACCTAGGTAAGGTAAATCTATAACTTACAATCAAATCATCTGATGAAATTCCTCTGATCAAATGTCTAGCAAACATGTGAAAAAGTGAAATAAAAAGATTACTTGGTTAAGAAAAGCCTCTTTTTTTTTGTTTGTAGATTTCCCAAGCCAACCCTTTAATACTATATTCTAGAATTTTATGAGGAATGACTGTCCTATCTTTCCCATCACCACCCTTTGTTTAAAAAATGACTATCTCGTGTTTACAGCATTATTCTCATTCATTTTGTCCTTTCGAAAAACATTGACACATTCAGTCCCCACATGAACCACAGTTCCTATAGTTCTCAGGAATGAAGTTTTTCAAGGCTATCAGCCATTAATTATATGCTCTCTTAATATACTCTCTACTTATTTTATTTTCAAATTGATTCTTGCAACACTGTTATTTTTTTTATTTTGTAGTCAGGGGTAGCTAGATGTGAAGTAGATAGAGAGAAAGATGAGTTCAAATGTGACCTGATACTCACTGGCTTTGGAATTCTGAGCAAGTTATTTAACCTCTATTTGTCCCAGTTTCTTCATCTGTAAAATGGGGATAATTGTATCACCTGTCCTTCAGGGTTGTTTTAAGGACCACTTATGTGC
>NC_058130.1:411968505-412045369 GCF_016433145.1 Gracilinanus agilis
AGAGAGAGAGAGATAGAGAGAGAGAGAGAAAGAGAGAGAGAGAAAGAGAGAGAGAGAAAGAAAGAGAGAGAGAGAGAGAGAGAGAGAGAGAGAGAGAGAGAGAGAGAGAGAGAGAGTCAGAGACAGAGAGATATTTACTATTAATGGGTGAAGAAGAAGTAAACTTTCCTTCCCATGGTAATCCATACTATGGTGCTATTAGAAAATAGACTCCTTTGCTTTCCCCCAGACTGTCACATGAATGTTTTTGTTGCCATGGTACCATTTTCCTAAGGCCTATGGCCTCCATACTAAGTTACTTGTTCAGGTTCTTAAAGATGGCTTTCTCCACTCCAAGGAAAATTTCTTCAGGTATCAAACTGTTTTCTGTGTCATTACTAATACATACATCCAGTCCAGAGTTCAGTTCTTTTTGTCACTCAAGTAAATGATTTCCTAATTATAGATTTGTCATCAATATCAGACTTTAGGGATGAAATGAAATACAGTTAAGTTTTCAGAGGAGGGAATGGAACCATATTCCTATAGGTAGTAAGGGCAACGACCATTCAAACTTTCTAGTTGTACAGACATTTGATAAAGAGAAGGCCAGTGTTAAACTTATACCATGTTTAAATTAATGGGAGGATTCCTGAAAAATCTCCACTTTTGAATACAATAATCTACATAAATCAGAGCTGTAGACATGTGAAAACTGAATCCAAGAGATTATAAACAATATAGAGTAGGGGTATGATATTGGTAGGGGTAGCTGTATATGAATGTATATTTCTCTATTGTAAAAATTCAGGTAATATTCTCTCCTGAAAGGTTATCTCAGTGATTAGTTGTGAAAAAGATTTTCTTTGACAATTTTGACCATTATTAAAAATCAGTTTAGACATTTACAGATCTTTGGTCAAAAGATTCAACAAATTATTTAGTTTATTAAGTGTCTAACATAGGAGAGGTTTAAAGGCAGAGTGATTAAGTTAATTAAGTCAGTTTGAACCTTGATTACTTGGATTTTAGGTCCATCATTGATACATACTTGTTATAGGCCTCTGAACAAGGTGCTCTCTTCTCCCTTATGCTACTAGAAACCCTAGCTCCACTTCTCAAAACTTTTCGCTCTTTAACATATATTTTAATTGTCATCTTCTCCTCATACATTTTCCTAGCTTCCCGTGGCTATCACTGTGGTAAATTCCTTCTGGGGACAAAAATTATTTCATGCCAATAGTTATGTTGTTGCCCAGCCACTTTTTAAATTATATCTGATGCTTCATGACCCCATTTGGGGTTTTTTTGGCCAAGATACTGTAGTGGTTTGCCTTTTCCTTCTCCAGTTCATTTTACAGGTGAGAAAACTGAGGTAAAAAGGGTTAAGTGCCTTGCCAGGATGATGCAGCTAATAAGGATCTGAGGCCAGATTTGAACACAGGAATTTGAGTGTTCCTGATCGCAGACCTGATACTTTATTCACTGAGCCTCCTAGCTGTCCCCAGTATCATATGTCTAACAACTAACACAAAAATTTGTACATAGGGTAGGCACTTAAGTTCTGTTCCTTTGTTTGTAGAAGTCTGATATAGAACCAAAACAGAGAGAGTTTAAAGAAGATTGGATTAGGAGTCAGGAGACTTGGAGCAAAAGATTCAAACACACCATCTAAATCTCTATGAGCAAGTACTTTCATTAGTCTGAGTCTCAGTTATTAAATTTTTTTTAATGATGGGATTAGATTAGATCTTCTGATTTTCTGCTAGCTTTAAAATGTGTATGATTCTCTTCTGCAAACTTCTTTGGCACCTGAAATGTATGATGTAAAGGGGGCAAAAATGAGTATTTTCTCCTCTTTATGGCTTTAAAAATACCAGAAAAGTTTCAAAGTAATTGAAGCTAGTAATAGAAAGGAGAATAGGAAGTAAAGTAAACATTTATGACCTCTGAAACAGTCCTATTCCCCTTTGTGTCCCAGGCTAGTACATATGCTTTCTGTCTGCTCAGGCACCTGAACACATATAAAAACAGTTTTGTGTGAACACACTAGGATTTTATCTGTCTCATTAAATCCACATGTCAGAATGCTCATGTTGTAAAATCGGAGTAAAGACACCAAGTTGAGCATTTTAAAAAGTCAATTTTTTTGGCCCTCAAGGAAATATTTCCTTATAAAAATCAGTCCAGAATAGTACAAAAGTGGGCTGCAATGCCTAGAGTTAGTCATTTCAACCCCTGGTGGAATGAACCTAAATGAAACAAGGTAGTTGTTTAGGAAAGACAAAGATTTTTAGGAATAATAGAGATGGCAGTGACCTTGGAAATCATCCAGTTTAAATCTATCATTTAAAAAAGAGGGAAAACTGAGGCCTGGAGCTGTTAAATAATTGTTCCATGGCTACAAAAGTATTCAATAGCAGAACTCTAACCAGAATTAATGCCATTAATATTTTAATGGACTTCCTAGTTTAGTAGTTTGCTAAAATGCAAAGGCTTGAATTCATGATATATTATTGATTATTTCTCTGTTTGTACCTGCCATATATTAGGTTGATAATGTAATGATGGTTCTGATTGTGATTTTTGTTGTTAGTTTGTTTTGTTGTTAGTTTGAAATGGCCCAGAATAGTTAGTAGCCTGGACTTTGAACAGGAAAAACAAGATCAAGATCTTGTCTCTGACACTTATTAGCTTTGTGACAATAATCAAATCACATGAATTCCATGCACCTTTATTTATTTTCAAATTTGAGATGGAATTAAAGTTTGTTTTGTTTTGTTAATTTGCTTCAAGAGTATTGTCAAGGAGAGACTATGAGGAGGAGAGAACTTCTAAGACATAGTCGTAAAAAAGGAAATCCATCAATATATGGCTTATTAGAGTCTGAAATCAAAGGCAGGTTTTATGATAGCCAGCTTCAAAATGTCTTTTTTGTACTAGATAGATAGCCTTTTGTCATGTTTCCAAGTATACATGAACTTTCCAGCACATACATATAGTATTGTTAATACCATGTGGCCAGTTCATTTTAAAGTGCATGTGTTATTTCATCTCATCTACTTATTTGAAAACATTGACTTGATTTTGATTTTTGTTTTGTCAATACTCTGATTATACCCAAACCAAATGACCAAAATTAGTATAGAGTTAGAATAAAAAATGAGAAAAAAATATGGCATGTAATTGAAACAATTCAACTCTGACATATTCAAGTTAGCAATCCTTAATGAAAACTTAGTAATGGCTGTCTTAAAGGATACCAAAATCTTTGATTTAAATTGATTGAGCCTAAAATCAAAAGAACCTAAAAAATGCCTTTGTAACAAATACTTGACATATTTTTTTAAGCTTTGAGAGGTGGATGCCAAAGGCAACACGTTTAAAATATAATCTTGTTTATACAATCTTATGAAGACAGAAGATGGAAGATTATGAGCAATATCACATCAAAAAAGAGAGGGAAGCAAAGGAAGATTCAACCAATTTAAAGAAAGCCTAAATAAAAATCCTCTAGCCCAAGTCATCCTGAAGGCATGTAAGAATGAAAAATGAAAAGAAGGTAAAAATACAATTAAAGCAAGAAAATTCTCCAAATATTTTTGTAATAATTTTTTTTATTCTTCATTAAGGACAATAGAGCCACTACACTTGGACATAATTATCATAGTCCCAGATATACATATGGAGGAGAGACAAATAGCATTGAGGATAATTATAAATAAATCTATTATATTAAGCCCCTTGTACCTAAAGAATATTTAGGATTGAGATAACATAATTGTGAGGGAATTGAGAGATACCTGAAGAAGGCAGATACTGAAGATATGGGAAAAATTAATATTGAAAGATGCTACAGAACAACAACTAAATTAATTTTGTACCTATTTCAATAGACATATTAATTTTAATAATAATCAAGGGCAGAAATCGAGAGCATCTTGAAATGAAGCATTGATAAGAATCTGGCAGGCTTGACATGTAATATTATCATACACATTAGAATAGAAGGTAATGAGAATTATTTATTGATTTTTAAAAGTCTTTGATTAGGTAGAGAAAAATAGTCTAAAATATTCTTTTCCAACCAAATGTTTCTCATTCACATATCAAGATCTTTCAAATTTCCATTGAAAAAAAATTAGTCAATCTTATCCAGTAAATAGGTGATCATAAATATCAAGGAAGGCCTTATTCAATGAGATAGATGTCTGTCAAAGGTATTTGTCACTGTGCTAGAAGAGAATAAGTATAAAAGCAAATGATTGCTCTAAAGATGGCAAGGCCCTTGAGATATTTTTTTTATTTATGGATGTCATTGTGTGGATTTAACCAAATTGGAAAGTGTCTTGAAGTTACCTAGGGGGAAAAAACTATCACCATTCAGCAAGTTTGACCTGATCATCTACACAGCAATATAAAAATAAATGAAGAATGCTTATTGCCCAGATCATGACATATAGTTGGCTGGACAACCAAGAAAGCTTATTAGCATTAGAAAGTAGACTCAATAGACATTAGAAATATACAAAATTTGTGCCCAGAATTAAGCAGGGAGGAAAATGAGATAGTTGCCTTCAGGCAATTATTAAAAACCTTTCACAACTCCACATTTCTCCCAGAAACAAGAGTTCTGTTCATAATTTTTTGAAGTATTGAATTTTACATTCTTATCCTTCTTTTGTTCCTCCTTCCCTTTCTCTGTCCCTTCCATCTCCCCTCTCTGACAGGGTAGGCAATATCATATAGTTTTTGCATGTGTAATCATGTAAAACATTTTTTTCATATTAGCCATTTTGTGGGGGAGATCTCAAATGAAAGAAAAAAGAAGAAAGAAAAGAAAATATAATACATTTCAGTCTGTATTCTGATTTTGTCAATTATGTCTTGGAGAGGAAAAGTCATTTTTCACCATCAATCTCTGAGATTGTCTTGGATCACTACATTACTGAGAATATTCATTCTTTCACAGTTGTTCAGAAAGAAGTATTACTATTATTGTCTACAGCATTCTTCTGTTTCTGTTCATTTCAGTGTTCATCAGTTCATGTAAGTCTTCCCAGATTTTTCTGAAGTCATCCTCATTGTCACCACTTTTTCAGACATTTCCCATTTGATGAACAACCCCTCAATTTCCAATTCTTTGCTGTCATAAAAAGAGTTGTAATAAATATTTTTGTGCAAATATGTCATTTCTTGGGGTTTTTTTGTCTTTTATCTTTGAGATATAGACCTTGTAATGCTATCCATGGATCAGAAAATATGCACAGTTTTAGAGTTCTTTGAGGACAGTTACAAATAACTCTCTGGAATGGTTTGATCAGATCTTTTTAGTGTGTGTGTTCTTTTTTTTTTGGTTTTGTTTTTTGCTTTTGTTTTACCTTCTGTCTTGGAATCAATACTGTGTATTGGTTCCAAAGCAGAAGAATGGTAAGGGCTAGGGAATGAGGATTAAGTGACTTGCCCAGCTAGGAAGTGTCTGAATCCAGATTTGAACCCACGACCTCCTGTCTCTATCCTTTGACCATTTATCAATTGGAGAATCATGTTTATTTTTATAACATTGGCTTAGTTCTTCTATCAGAGATATTTTCAGAAAAACAAAACAAAACAAAACAAAGCAAAATGCTTTTTCTCAGCTTTCTGCTTTCCTTCTAATCTTGGTTGCATTTGTTTTTTTTTCTACATCTCTTTAATTTAAAGAAACAAAATGATCAGTTTTACATTTTATAATGCTCTCTATCTCTTGTCCTAAATTATTCCTTTATCTAGACATCTAAGAGATAAATTATTATTCTTTGCTCTAGTAACTTGTTTATGGTATTTCCCTTTATATTTAGAGCATGTACTCATGTTGACATTATCTTGAAATATTGTATGAAATGTTGATCTATTCCAAATCTCTGCCATTTCATTTTCCAATTTTCCTAACAGTTTTTGCCAGTGAATTCCTATTCCAAAAGTTCAGATATTTTTATTTATGAAACAAAAAATAACTATAGTAATTTATTTCTAGGTTTTGGGTACCCTATATTTTCCAATGATCCACAAATCTATTTATTAACCAATACCAGATTGTTTTGATGATTCCTGCTATATATTACAGTTTGAAATCTGTCACTCCTGAGGCCATCTTACTGTACTTTTTTCATTCATTCCCTTAATATTCTTGACCTTTTATTCTTTCAGATGATTTCTGTTATTATTTTTTCTAGCTCTAAAAAGTAATTTTGAGGTAGTTTGGTATATAGCACCTAATAAACAAATTAGTTTAGGTAAAATTGTCATTTTTATTATATTTGTTCAGCCTTCCCATGAGCAATTAATTTAGATCTGACTTTATTTGTGTGAAACTTGTTTTGTATTTTAGTTAATACAGTCCCTGTTTTTTGTTTGTTTGTTTGCTTGTTTGATTTTTTGGCAGATAGATCCCCAAATGTTTTATATTATCTACTGTTCCTTTAAATGGAATTTATTCTATCTATCTCTTACTGCAGGGCTTTATTGGAAATATATAGAAATACTGATGACTTATGTGAGTTTATTTTATATCCTGCAACTTTGCTAAAGATGTGTTTATTTCCACTAATTTTAGTTGATTCTCTCAGATTGCCTAAGTATATCATCATATTGTCTGCAAAAAATGATAATTTTCTTTCTTCATTGCCTATTCTAATTCCAATATTCCTTATTTTTATAGATCATAGTTTTAGTATAAAATTGAATAATAGTGGTTATAATGGGCATCCTTACATCACTCCTAATCTTATTGATTCTAATTGATCTTTTTGATAAGGCTTCTAGCTTAACCCTATTATAGGTAATGCCTGCTAATAGTTTTAGATAGATACTACTTATTTTAAGGAATACTTCATTTATTCTTATGTTCTCTAGTATTTTTAGTATGACTGGGTATTGTATTTTGTCAAAAGGGGTCTATTTCTTAAAACCAATATTCTAATGTTATATAGCTGAAAGACTGGGAACACAATAAACTCTAAAGAACTTAAAATAAGCATCATATAGAGGGCAAAGAAGAAATTTGTAAGAAGAACAAGAATAAGGAATTATATTTGGAGAATGTCATTTATAAAGGAAAAAAGAATTCTAGTCAATTGGTGGGTATGAGGAATTACAGATAAGCCACCCAAATATTTCAATCAATATACAGGATATCAAGAGAAAATAAAGATTCTAAGACCTTTTGTGGACCATTTATAGAGAGTATTTTAGACTACATAAGCAAGTGTTGCTCAAGATGGACATGACAGGTTGCTACTTACATCAAATAAGATTACATATCCATTAAAATATTTGAAAACATAAATCAAAGAAAATAAAAAAGTTATTAATGCTAACTAAAACTTGAGGTTGAGACCTAGTAAGAATGTGATTAAATATGTAGTCCCCTCAAAACATCACTAAGGTCACTATTAGAGAACAAAAGCTAATATGAATCCAATAAGAAAATAAACCTAGGACCAAAAAAATTCCTCTTTTTCTCATGTTATGCCTTTTGGTTTTATTCTATGATCTTAAAAATGTCATATTTGCCCCTATATCTCTTGAAAAACAAATTCCTTTCAGAATTTCAATCTCTTTAACTACAAACAATCCATATTTCTTTCTGCATACTCTCACAGAACTGGAGCTATCATGGAGTAAACAAAGTATTTCCTGGAGATTCCAACATCCAAGTAGGCATGAATCGATCCCCAGTTTCTAGGGTGTAATTTCTTTACAGGACAGGACCCTTTTACCCATGATTACCACCATCTCTAGCACCATATATCACCTAATAGGTACTATGATAGCACTCACTAACTTTCATCCTAATACCTTATCAAATGATAATCACCATTCCATTGCCTTACAGTCTTCCATTAATTTTAAGTCCCTATTAAGCTGACTCACCAACGACTGCTGCAACACCACTATATCATTCTTCAACTCTGATGGAAGACAGTTGGATTGTCTTCTGCATCATGGAAATTCAAACTTTATTAGTTACTTTGTTCATTGCCCTATATGAAAGAATCTCTAATTATATTTTTGAGTATATTCCAAATATTATTTTTAAGGTTTTCAATGCTTGAAAATATTGAACATATCTTAAATAATAAATAATAGGAACTAACTGGTTGTTAGCTAAACTTAACCTTTGAGGTTTAAGGACAATAATAGTGTGAGGACAGTCATAATTGCCAACAAAAGTTTTAATTATCTTCCTCTACCTAAGGCAGAAGTGGGTTTTTAAATATATGTTGCCACTGAGAAAAATAATAAAATTTAATGTTTGTATATCAATTCTGGTGCATTTTAGAAATAATTATGTATAAAATACATAATTATCTGATGATTCCATTCCTTTTAGTGTAGGTTTTTTTTTTAAATCCTATTCACCACCACTCAAACTACCTCCACTCTCCAATCCAGAAATCTATTCTTTGGTACTATATAATAGCACCATCTTGTTTGGTAGCAGAATAGCTATCGTTCCTCCTTTGTGTAACCCAAGTGTAACTGTTTTCCTTCCCCTCCAAAAAATAGTTGCAACGTGCCTGATACTTCCCATCAGCTCCTAGGGCCGTATCTTCTAATAGATCTGAGATAGTCACATGCCATTATGTACCTTCAAAATGACATAATAATAATACTACCTAATTAAAATACTAACTAGATAGTACAAAAGTACCTAGGATGAGTAATTTTCTTTTAGACAGACTGACTATGAGTCAGATAATTTCAGAATTTTCTCTCTATATTTCATTCTGCAAAACTAATAGTTTGAATAAGAAATTAATTGAAGAAATCTCCTATAGTCAAAGATCCAATTAGTCACTGGCACCTATACGGAAGTCAAGAAAACAAGAGTGTTTTGTCAGCTATAAATGTACACTATTTCAAACCAATGTGAACTACCATGCCTAGTTTTCCTATAATTAAGGCATCCCAATTAAGGTCAGACTTATACTGGTATGTGTTGGGTTATGTGGTTCATTATTCTGCAACCAGTTACACTAAGCCAAAATCATTATAAAGAGAGGCTCTATTACCATTACCTTAAAGGAACTCTATGAACCAATTAAGTTTGACTGCTAGGCAACCAGTTACAATACTTACTAGTGTATCTTTATCTTATTTTTGTTGTTCCCCTAGCCTTATTCTTCTTCCTCTTCTCTCAGTTGAATCAGAACCATCATTAAAGTCCTTTTTCCATGAAACATAGCCTGATATCTCTTGCCTTTAATAATCTCACATCTTTAGCTCCTTTTTCATTAGCAGCCTGATTTCCTAGCTGCTAACAAGTTTTTATAACAATCTTATTTCATCATCTAGTCTTTATAATTTATTGCTGCACTTTTTTCTTAGTGTACTATCATTCCAGATGTACATGCTTTGTCATGAAAATAAATTGGAAGAGGCTCTTCAAACAAAAGTCAGGAGTGGAGCAGCAACTGAGGTAGTGGCAGCCATGACCACAGCTGAAGAAGCAGATCAGGTCAAAAAGATGAAGTAAGAAACACTCACACCCCACTAGCCATCTTCCAAAAGAACAGAGGAGAATAAAAACAAAACAACCCAAAATGAATACTGGAGTGGTAGAATCAGAGGAGAAAGGAAAGAAACAAGGAGGACTCATCTCACAGGGTTACAAGGAGAGAGTGAACAAGCCTCAGGAGAACTTAGACTTATTATACCATAAGTGGCAGAGGAAAGAACATAGTTCTTTCCTCTGGTTCAGTCCAGGTTCAGCAGGGTGGGAGTGGAAACCAATGTAATACAGATCAAGCAGCAGTGGGAGAAAAGCAGCTCTGCATAATACAATCAGGAAGAGAAGACAGGTTAAATCCAGCAAGGGCAACTGTGGGAGGAACTCAGTCCTACAAGGTCCAGCCTGGACAGAAGTAGGCAGAATACAATTTGAGCAAACTTAACTTAGCAGCTTCAAACCTCCATACAGAAAACCAACCAGGCTGCCTCTGTAGAGTGCTCATCCTGAGACCAAGAGAACTGAGCTGATCCTAAGTACAGTATAAGACATAAGACAATACTCCCCCCCCCCCCACTCCAGGAACAGACCTAAGCTTCAGCATATAGACAAAAGCAAGGGAAAAAGAAAAAAACAACTCTATAATATATAAAGGACAGAGAAAGGACCTGATAATAGAAAAAAAAATATTTCAACAAGAGAGATGACCAAAAACAAGTTCAGAAGAAGACAGTAATACAAAAATAAAACTTCAAAGGAAAATGTGAAAGGATGCTGAGTTCTAAATGATCACTAGAAAAGTCCCAAAAAAGGATAGGAAAACAAATAATAAAAGCTGAGAAAAAATTAGAAACGAAAAATAAAAGAAGGAACAAAAATTTACTTAAGCATAGAGTTCACAAAAGAAGGAAAAAGAATACCTCAAACAGAAAAATAGCTAAGAAAGGCATTACAAAGTGTCAAAGAAGAAAATGTCTCCCTAAAAATTTGGACAAATGGAAGTTAATGACTTCATTAGATAGAAGGAAACAATAAAATAATGAAAAAAATGAAAAAAAAGAAGAAAATTTGAAATCTCTCATTGAAAAAACAACCCATCTGGAAGATATTCAGGAGAGATAATTAAAATAAAGTGGAAGTCTTCCTAGGAGGACGTTGCAAAATATTGTAAAAGTAGAAATTCACTTTCCAAAAAGATCAAAAAGAGAGAGAAAGGACCAATTAGTACAAAAACTATTTATAACATCTCTTTTTGTGGTGTCAAAAAACTGGAAGCAAAAGAAATATCTATCAATTGGGGAGTGGCTGAATGAGTTGTGGTACTTTCTATTTTTCAAATATAGTCAAAAGTATATTTTCAAAATATCAATCTATATTTTAGAATGATTTTCCATCTTGGGAACTTTTAATATCAATAAAATCATAAATGGACAGGAAAAGAAGATAATCAAAACTTTGTTTATAACACTTCCAAGGAAATGTACTGGATTCTATTTTGAATCCTTTAATCTCTGAAGCTCTGGGTTTTTCTATAATTCAGTCCCCAAAAAGTCTGTTAGCTGACAAGATTTCTATTTCCTTCCTCTGAACTCATTTTACTTTTTTGTAAATACCTTCATTATTTTATAGTATAATGTTTTCTCTCCCTGTCTTTTCTGTCATCGCAAATAGTAGGATTCTTTGAAATTCAAAACTGTCTGGTCTTTTTGTACACCCTAAAATAGGTGGGGTGGGTGCTTTGCTCTTGATTAGCAAGCTATGCACTTTCACTGATGCAGAAATGAGAGAGAGAAACCACAAAATAGGGAAGAAGGTTTGAAAGTAATTTCATGGTCCTTTTAATGATCAAGATCCATCAATCCAAGCAGTCCCTATTAAATGCTTCCATTTTTCTCTTGAGCCTCACGCATTTGTTCTTATTGCTACTTTAAGTGAGTTTGCTTTCATTCATAGACATCATCTTCTTAGCTCAGATGTTTTCTGCTGAAAACTAAGTCTCTTGCTGCTTCATATTTCTTCTTAATGGTTGTTAGGAAGCAAACCAGATCTACAATTCAGCTATACAATTCTCCTTCTGAAACTCATTCATCTATTTACAAGACAACAAAACACACATAAACCTTCCTGACATGGTCTGTTGCTGCAAAAATATGGCCATAATAATTGCGTTGGTGAGGTTGGTAGTATATGGTGTATCTGTGTCCTGGATTACAGTGCACTAGAAACTATATACCATTTTAAGCAATTAGATATCAAAATAGCCCATTTCAGAAAAAACTAGTGAAAAAATCCAAGATTTACTTACTTTCTATTAAATAATGATGATGTTGATAGAGATGAAGAAGAAATAACAACATATAGTTAGTAGCTAAGGATTTTAACATTAAATATCATATTAAATTGTCATAACTTTCTTGCAATAAAGAAGAGTTTTTCCTTCTAACCTATACAGAGTCCAAAATCTACTAGTGTTGATATGAACTTTCTAATCACAACATTTTAGTAATCAGTTTTGCAAGCTATATTTTCCTGTATTTTTTTAAAATGAATGAACGAATTGTGATATGTGAACATAATGGAAAGAGATTGCAATAGAAGAAATAACAAATATGAAACATTTAGAGTAAAAATGGGAAGTCTATAAAATACCGATGTAGACTGGAAAAAAAAGAATAGGAGAACAATATGCAGGGAATTTGAATTAAACCAATGCTGAAAGGTTTCTGAAAACAAATCCCAAAGGATCAGGAAATATCTTAGATGAGCCATGGTCAGGTAAAGTTGCCCTAACTGCACTGAAGAGTATAATAGATTATGAATAATTATATTATGATTTAAGTATTTAACAATGTTCTTATATGAATTCTTTAGTTTAAGCATTTGTTTTGTAGTCAAGCAAATAAATATCTGATTATTCCTGACAAAAAAAGGAAAAGAAAATCCACCAGGTATACATTCTACTAGTGTGAGCTTTCCCAGGAAGAATACAATTAGTAAATAAAGAAGAAAAAATAGAATTTCATTTTGTACATTTAATATAAAATGTTACCAACATCACACAAAAATGGACATGTGATTGTTTCTAACATTGAAAAATGAAACTATACAAATATGAGATATTGGGAAAGGATTTAAAGATAGGCACATGTTTCTGGTTGGAGAAGAAGAGAGCTACAACTGAGAACCAGGTTGTTTTCTGTGCTCCTGCTTTTGCTCCATTCAGCTCTACAAGGAAGATCTTTGCACAAATACAACTAAAAATATTAAATGTTAGGGTTGGAAAACAGTTCAGAAATCCCCTCAAAAAAACAAACTAGGAGATAATAGAGGAAATCACAATGAATCTGACCTCATCATTGCTGATTTATACTTTAATGGTTCAGATCACAACCAGAAAAAAAGAAGAAAGGATTGTAGATTTAGAGATCGAAATAATCATAAAGGCCTTAGATCAAACTCTCTCATTTTCCTTCAAGATGTAGAGTTTAAGTGACTTGCTCAGGGTCACATACTTACTAAGTTTCTGAGGCAGGATTCAAACTTTAGTCTTAATGATTCCATGTCCAGGGCTCTCCACATTTCACAAATCATTTTAGTTTATTTGACCTTTGTATATATCCTTTGAGGAATCCTTCACAAGGAATTCACTGAAAAGAGTAGCATTAGCTTTAAGTTTCTTACCATTGTAAAGGCATCAATATAGCACAGACTATACACTATTTATCCATCACTCTAAAACCATGATCATTCAGCTCCTTTTTATGTCCATTATTCTGGTATATTATTTTCTTAAAAATGCATCTTTGGGGTACTATTTTTTCACAGTTCTTTATTGCTAGTATTTTGTGGCCATTCCTGACCACTACATATATATATATATATATATATATATATATATATATATATATATATATATATATATATATATATATATCTCCATTGCCCTCTGGATGATCTGAAATTTCATTTCTCTAGATATTGTGGTATTACATGCATTGCAGTCTATAACATCCCAAGAAGAATACTGGCATTAAAAAAATTAACTTTGGCCTCTTGGAGAACCCTGGAGTCATTAAAAAGCACTAAACAATTTCCCCATGTAGCATAGGCTTTTCTCCTCTCTTCTTACTACTAAATTTTGACCTTAGTTCATTGGCCAGCTAGAAGGACTAGGTCAGATTGTAGGTTGTAATGAGGCAAAATCTGCACTATTTACTTTTTTTTCATAATCTGAACAAAAGGTATTTTTCATCCTTCTGGATTTTATTGTGCAGATAATTAGGACAAATAAATAATTAAAGATCTTAGAATTTTTTAAAAGATTTTCAGGTCAGATTCATTCAACATGATACCATTTCCAAAGGACTTCCTTAATTTAGGGCAACATCCCTTTGGACATTTGCAGGGCATCTAGATAGTATAGCAGATAGATACTGGGCATGGTGGTAGGGAAACCCAAGATACTTTTCTGGCCTAAGACCCTTTCTAGCTGCGAGACCCTGGGCAAATCGTTTAACTTCTGTTTGCCTCAATTTCTTCAACTATAAAATGCAGATAATAGCAGCAACTTCATTATTTATCCCCTTCCCCTTCCCCTCTATAATGACAGGAAATACTTTTAGCCAGCACTCATCTTTCTTTTATTAGTTTCTTTTTTGCTTTGTTGTGCTTTTATTTTTTTTTAATTTAGAAATTTTATTAATTGATTCATTTACAATATTTCCCATGGTTCCATGATTCATGTTCTTTCCCTACCCTCCTGCCTACCCCCTCCAGATAATCAGAGGTGGATATGGGTGAGGAGCAAGGTTTGGTACCTCTGGTGAGAGGGTTTGTGGAGACATTTTAGGACTATTCATTTACATTTGGTGATTACCTGTCACCCAATTCTCATCTGTGGCTCCAAGAAACTGTAACACGCATAGAATTACACTCTGGTAAAATCATCTGGTCAGGTATGTGAAACTAGTTTGAGGATAACTGACAGACTTAAACACTGTCACTTACTTAGAAGTATCTCTTACCTCAAGTTTGTGAAGAATTCCCTCTGCTAGAGTGGGTGAATGACTTGAATATAAAGAAGGAAACTATAAGAAAATTAGATGAACACAAAATAGTATACTTGTCAGATCTCTGAGAAAGGAAAGATTTTAAAACCAAGCAAGAGTTAGAAAAAATTACAAAATGTAAAATAATTTCAATTACATAAAATTTAAAAGTTTTTGTACAAATAAAAACAATGCAACTAAAATCAGAAGGGAAACAACAAACTGGGAAAAATCTTTATAACAAAAAACTCCGACAAAGTTCTAATTACTCAAATATACAAGGAGCTAAATCAATTGTACAAAAAATTCAAGTCATTCTCCAATTGATAAATGGGCATAGAACATGAATAGGCAATTTTCAGATAAAGAAATCAAAACTATCAATAAGCACATGAGAAAGTGTTCTAAATCTCTAATAATTAGAGAAATGCAAATCAAAACAACTCTGAGGTACCACCTCATACCTAGCAGATTGGTTAAAATGATAGCAGGTGTAGGAAAATATAAGTAATGGGGTCACCAGGGATATTAAAATCAACTATAGGGTTTGTGGGAACACTCTCTGGGATGTAAGAGAGACTATAACTGGACACTGAAGTCTTGTACAGCTACACCATACAGGATCCCAGGGAAAAACAGGATGCAAGGTGTCCTTTGCTCTGAGTTCTCCCAGGCTGGCAACAGTTTTTGCCTACCACTAATGGAGTCCACACACAGAACACACATAGACTTCCTCCTCCTTCATTCCAACCTGGAATTCCCAGCTCCAGCTCCTTCCTGCTAGGTACTTCCTAATCAATATATAATCAATACCTAATAACTAGCTAATCTAATCTTACTCATAACACAGGTGAGAGTAATAAATGTTGGAGGGGATGTGGCAAAATTGGGACATTAATGCACTGCTGGTGGAGTTGTGAATTGATTCAACCATTCTGGATGGCAATTTGGAACTATGCCCAAAGAGTGCTAAAAGACTATCTGCCTTTTGATCCAGCCATACAATGGCTGGGTTTGTACCCCCAAAGAGATCATAGGGAAAAAAAGACATGTACAAAAATATTTATAGCCTCACTTTGTGGAGGCAAAAAAACAAAACAAAACAAAACAAAACTGGACAACAAGGGTATGCCCATAAATTGGGGAATGGCTGAACAAACTGTGGTATCTGTTGGTGATGGAATACTATTGTGCTCAAAGGAATAACGAACTGGAGGAATTCCATGTGAATTGGAATGACCTCCAGGAATTGATGCAGAGTGAAAGGAGCAGAACCAGGAGAACATTATACACAGAGACTGAGACACTGTGGTAAAATCGAATGTAATGGACTTCTGAACTAGCAACAATGCAATGAGCCAGGACAATTTTGAGGGATTTATGGAAAAGAACACTACTCACATTCAGAGGAATAACTTTAGGAGTGGAAACACAAGAAAAACAAAATGGAAAATTTTTTTCTAAAAAATAAAAACAAAAAATGAATGAATGAATGAATGAATGAATGAATATATGAATGTGATGCTTTGCAAACCTTCAAGGGAAAAAAAAGAATCCCTCTGCTAGAATGGGCTTATGAGAACAATTTGTTCCAATGTCCATGAAAATCTCTGCAGTATATGCTATGGAACACTTAGAGCTTAGTCAAACATTGAGGACGCCAAGGTCATCCATTACATCCCATTACTTCACTAATCATCCTAACTCTTGTCATACCACTAGACTTTGATGATTCTGGAAGAGGAAGTTGGGTGGATGATTTTGTGCAATTCTGCCTCATTTAAATTCAATTTATGAAGAAAGCAAGACATTACCTCATGATTTCATTGGTCCTCTTCCAAATAAAGGACAACTATCAGATAATCAGAGAGTCATTGAATCCATTGACAATTAAGGTTTTATTAAGCACTTCTGTTGTTTCAGGCACTGTACTAGGTACTGGGGATAAAAAGACAAAACAAAACAAAAAAGACAGGCAAAAATTTCCTGCTTTCAATGATCTTATGTGCAGTCAGTTTCAATTGAATGATGAAATTGAAAGTCCTTTTGCACAAGGCTATAATAGAGAGAAGTCCAGTTATGGATCCTACAGAGGCCTCTAAGAGTCCAGCACTATGGAGAATCTTATAAGGACTCTTAATAAAAGAGAACAAGACTCCTGATAATCAAGAACCAGGAGTTAAGTCCTGATTATATGTGCTTTTCTTAGATGTCCTTCATCACCTGTGTTGTTTAATTTCAAGCCCATTTTCTCCAAAGTCCTTATGTATGGGAGGGGAAAGCTAGTCTTTGGGTAAGGAATATTTTAAATTGTCCTTTTTATTCTTTCTAAGTAAACAAGCTATTATCTGGTTGATAATCAAGCACACTATTAGGGATAATAAATGGTAAAAATTACTTAGTATTCATGGAAGATATTTTATTATTTTATGTATTATTATTTTCCAATTTTTATCTTTAAATACTCTCAAGATGAAATGGATTTATTGGAATTTTCAGATGAGATTTCTGTAAGTTTCTTTTTTCTTTTTATTGGTTCTCATGTTTTTACAAGATTACTTTGTTCAAAATCCTGCCAAACTCTTCTTCATAAGATTATATTCACAAATTATTTTGTGTATATCTCTTAGCAATTAAATCAACTGTTTGATAGCTAAAGTAGTTTCTAGGAACTTTTAACTGGCTTCTTGTAGCCATACAATGTGTTAATAGACTTTGTTGCTGTATTGTTTAGTAAAGTTCATTCCTAATTTTGAAAACAATCCCCTTTAAAAATATGTACGTTTTTAATTACTTATATGTTATATTCAATGTTTCATGTTATTCAGTTTTATAATTTGATATTTGCCTTTTACCAATTTTCTAGCCAATAGTTCAACTGAAGGTAGAAAGCCAATTAAGAAATGACTTCCTTAAAATATAATCAATACAATGAACAATCAGGATTCAAAAAGTCTCATGACAAAACATGATATCCACCTCCCAATAGAGAAGAGGAATTTGAATCAAAGTAAAGCATAATTTCCTTGCTTCCTTCCTTCTTTCCTTCCTTCCCCCAGTTAATGATAGAATTTGTTTTCTTTATTGAATTTAAAAAAGAACTTACATATCTTTAAGCACTTAATTACTGATTTTTAAAGTTATAATCAGTTATATATTTGTATATGTTCTTGGTAACTGTTTACTGAGTCCATCTTGTTTTGCTATTTGAAGAAAATATTAATGATTCCTAGATGTGAAGATTCTGTACATTCTACAAACTATTGGCTTTTTTCATCTCCTACTTTTTAGTCATCTGTTTTTTTGTTCTTTTCTTATCCCCACCTTTCCAGTGAAGTTGCACAGTATTACAATATATGTTTCTCAAATTCCTGATACTTTGCAACAGATGTTGGAACATAAGTTGCAATTATCTTCATGGTGAACTTTCTTATGACTGTTCATCATGAGCACTGCAATAAAATGTGAACAAATGTCCCATGAAACAATGCTTCTTGATGTTTCTGAATATGCAATAAAACAATTTCCTAACTCCTTTCTTTGCCTCCAGAAGGTTGTTGCTAGATTATTAGAAGTTCCTTTTTCTGTCCGATTTTGATTTTTATAAAAAAGAATCAGTATTTATAAGATTTCAAATTTGGAAGAGACTCCAAAGACAATTAATTCAATCATAAAATTTCCAAAGGACCATGGTCAAAGGTACACCATTGGATTTATGAGTGGTATTGTGTTGTATTGGAAAAAAATTCTAGAAGAAATTTTGGAAAGAGTGCTTAACTTGGAATTCTAAGATATGTATAAAAAATTTGGTTCCATTACTTATTGGTTTTGTGACCATTGTCAAATAAATTCACTTTTTTGGACCTCAGTTTCCAAATCTTTAAAATAATCACAGTACACATATACAGCATACCACACAATATGGATGAGAATGGCAATTGAGAATATATGTATATATATATATTTTTTTATAGCTTTAAAGTGCTATATCAATTTGACATAATTATGATGATGATGATGATGATGATGATGATGATGATGATGATGATAATGCTTGTACTTAGTGATCTGCATTTTCTTACCCATTGGACTATCAGCTCCTTGAGAACAGGAACAGCTCTCAATGCCTAATCTAGTATTTTGAAAATAATAGGCATTTAATAAATTTTGATTTGTTGATTGAATGACAACATATAAGTTGGAGAATGAATTAAAAATTAGTGATATTGTCTGATTTATTGTGTGCAAAGCAATGGTCAACAGAGATTAAGACATTCCTTTTAGATACATTTAGGTGGGCTAATATTCACAATAACAACAACAAAACAAAGACCCTTACTTTTTGTCTTAGATTAGATAATCAGTACTGTTTCCAAGGCAGAAGACTGATAAGGGCTAGAAAATTGAGGCTAAGTGACTTGCACAGGGTCACATAGCCAGAAAGTTTCTGAGGCCTGATTTGAACCCAAGATTACCCTTCTCCAGGCCTGTCCCTCTATTCAGTGAGCCACCGAGCTACTCTAGATGGTAAATGTCTTTAACAGCCACTTTTAAACTATTTTAATTATATAATAGCCCATGAATCATCAACTAGCCTACACTTCAGGGACCTAGACTAAGACATATATTAGATTTTTCACTACCAGAATCTCATCTATAGATCTATAATAAGAGTTACCATTATTATAGCCAATTTCCCTTCTTCCCCAACATTTCCCTAATACCATCCTAAAGATATACAACCATGAATATGATGGCATAGTGTTATCTATTTAGTTGGAGGGACTATTTCATTTTTATCTTCCTATAACAAGAAACTAATAGAGAGAATGACATATTTAGGTGCTTGTTGACTGATTATTATGATACTAAGGTTGGTATATAATTCTTTCCTTCAAGTCTTCCTGATTCCTCCATTAAACATGTCATTGTTATAGCTTAGACACATCACATTGCTGGATTTTCCTTTGTCAGGGAGAAAAATATATCACTAGTCAAAGCCCTTGTCATTGGAAGAGACTCAGATGCTACAAAATTATGTCTACTCATTAGTCACTTAGGAAGGATTTCAGCTTTAGAGTCTCCAAAACTAAGTTGATTCTACAGTTTCTAATTCATCTGAGCAGGGTAATTCTGGATACTTTTTGTCCCCATTAAACCATTTTATAACTATCAATGTGGAAGCAAAAAGGGGCTACACTATATCAAGGGCCATTTTTTTCCACTCTGCTTTACAGATTTATATAGCCAAATAATTCAGCACCAAGTAGGTTGTTTTCTTGTGATGAAATTCTTCCATAGTAATATAGTTTAGTGATTAGAAATCAGACCCAATGCATTGCCAGGACTATATGTGGAGATGTTGCCCTTTAGTGGCAATGCCTTTAGGAACATAAATTTGTCAACTCAGAAAAATAAAGCACCAAGGAAGTGCTTTATAGAGGTGAGCCTGGTGACTAATAAAGATAAAATTCAAAGCCACATATGTTGACAACCCAAGCCAGTTCTCCTTCTACTATTTCCAATCAATTTGTAAGGTCATACTATGAATGGCAGGCTGGGTAACTGCCCAGAAAGAAGACATATGCTATTGACATTTGGGAAGAAAGATGTACTTCCTTTCCTTTTACTATTATGCTTGAGAGTCACCTTGAGGTTCTCTACTAACTGTTCCATCTTGCTTTGGCTCCTACCCTCTTTTGAGTTCTACTTTTCTCTCTCTCTCATCCTCATGATAATTTGCCTGAAGTTCAGAAATTACTATTTATTGCACTGCCAAATTGGGCATTATTTCATTCACTATACAGAAGGCTCACTCTACTTCCTATCTCTAGAAAAGGAAGTCAAGAATGGGGCTAGACCTTGTAAACATTGGAAAATCAGAGGATTGGAACTGTTTCATTGTTTCCTATTCTTAAAAGCATCCCCAGTAAAACTTATTCAATGTTTGAATTAAGGAATGAAGATAAACTGGACACACCAAAGAAAGGGCAACTTCAAGGCACCCCAAGGACTATCAGCAATCAGAATTGGTGAATTATGACTTTGCCGCATATTTTCTCTAAATAAACCCATTTTCCCCTTGGACTCTACATGAATAGGAAAGTATGTTTTTGTGGGAAAGATGTTTAGGATGATGTTTTATACCAATTATCCTTACATTATCAACTTAATAAATATCCTTTTACCAAACCTAATTATGCTTGTCTAACTAATGAATATAAACTGATATGAAAATGCACATAGATGGAAGTTGATGAGTTATCAAAATAAGATGTTCCCCCTCCTGAAGGGAGACTGATTTTGCACCCTTGGGGGAATCTAATCTGTCATTTTGAATGGGTCTAGGAGAGGAAATCCAGAACCTGTGCAACATATTTTTACCCATTTCCTTTTAAAAAAAGGAAGAAACTCCTCAGCCACTTCCCAGCTGTGTGACCCTGGGCAAGTCACTTGATCCCCATTGCCCACCCTTACCAATCTTCCACCTATGAGACAATACACCGAAGTACAAGGGTTTAAAAAAACACACACACACACAAAAAAGGAAGAAACTAAGGCAAAGAGAGGAGGAATGTCTTTTGCAGTATCACAATGATTCTTTTCAGGTTAGGATTCAACCAAGATTTTATGATTCCACATCCAATGTTCTTTTAATGTACTTAGCATTTTGTTGTGGGTTTTTTTTTTTTGGCTATCATTTCTTTGGGTGTCTCCCCTAAATGGAATGTATTTTCTCCTCATGTCTACCTCACAGAATCCATTTTTTACTTTAAAATCCAAGTGTCAAATTCTATTTAAAACCTTTTCTCTAAGACAACAGCATCCTTTCTGATAAAATTATCTTTTATTAGTTTTGCTTAGATTCTTTCAAAACATTTTGTAAAGAATCTAAGTAAAACTAATATAAGGTGCCAGAAGGAAAAATTGATATATTGTCTCCATCAAAATTAAATTTCATGGGCAGCTGGGTAGCTCAGTGGAGTGAGAGTCAGGCCTAGAGACAGGAGGTCCTAGGTTCAAACCTGGCCTCAGCCACTTCCCAGCTGTGTGACCCTGGGCAAGTCACTTGACCACCATTGCCCACCCTTACCAATCTTCCACCTATGAGACAATACACCGAAGTACAAGGATTTAAAAAAAAATTAAATTTCATGGTGGGTATGTCTTATTTCACTTTTATCTTTGCATCCTCAGTGCCTAGCAAACTAACTGATCCCAAGTAAGTATTTATTCATTTCTTATTAATACCTGTTTTAATTTTTTGTGGGAAGAAGAGTCTTATTTTTATTTTAATTTAATCTCAAATTTTACAAAGGCTAATAAAATAAGCATTTCCATATACAAAGAAAATAAAGATTGTATATAAATGAAATCACAAATCTCATATATTTAACTTACTCTTCTTCATATCTATATAATAAATGCCATACACAAGTATCCTAGTCTCTCTTCTTAATGGAGTGAAGGTTCATTTATGGACTAAGGTTGATTTCAAAATCAGTCTATTTCAGTTAAGGTAAATAATGAAGATATCCTAACATTAACCGAAAATTCCTAAATTGATGAGGATTATAATGAACAAGAGCAGCAATATATTAAGGAAGTGGCTGTTCAAGTGAGTTTAAAGCACTGAACTTTTTATTTTTTTCCTCTGGCATTTTCTGATATCAGTTAAAATAAACTGATATTAGCCTGAAAATATGGAAAATATGTTGAAAGGTTATTGTAAATAGATAGGAAAGGAGGTTGAGTCCTGATTCCTTTGTCGGAAATAAAAATAATCATTAGTACTTGAGAAATGGGTACAGTCAGGAGTTCTTAAACTGGTCTTAACCTCAACACACCTATTACATACAAAATATATTGTACACACATCAAATACAAACCACACCTAAGTATATATATAGAGATATAAGTGATAAATGCATAAATAATAATAGTTACCTCATATATGTATCTGTACCACATAATTTCACATATAACATGTGTAAATATATACCATACATATATTTATAACCATATTTTACTATAATTGATTACCTTTATAATCATATGTAATTTATTTTATGAATTTAAATTTTTTTTCTAAGAGTTCACCAGACTTTCAAAAGATTCCATAACACAAAACAGTGTAAGAATCCCTGGGTCTGCAAGAGCAGGAATTAAGACTCATTTGGACCCCTAGCTGAATAAATCCAGTATCAAAGAGTGGAGAGAGCCCTTGCCTCTGGGTCCCTCACAAAAGCAGGTAAGCAGGCAAGCAGGCAAGCAGGCAAGCAGGCAAGCAGGTATTCATTGAGTAGGGAAACAGATTCTTTGTTCTGTTGTTTCCCTTCCCAAAGGGCAGGACCCAGGAAGGGCCCAATTGCATAGACAAATGTCTGTGCCAAAGGCTTTTTCTGCTGCTTCCAACAGATAAGCCAGGTTTGTGCTTTAAATAAAACCTAGGCTGTTGTAAAACTCTGCAACTGGGTCATTTGCCTCAATTAGTTGGAATAGAAGAGGGCTGAAATGATTGCTTCCAGGGGCTTGCTACCTTTACCTCCTTTAAAATTTGTCTTTTCAGATGAATTAAAGCTGTAGTACTTAGGTGTCTCCAAAAGTGATTTTAGCTGAATGGATATGTTCAGCAGTTAAGATTTTTCATTTATCCTGTGCAATCACTAGGCTATTAATGGACCACTTGTTAAATAGCAAAAGCTTTTGGGGGAAAAAAGTATAGCTGCTGCTAAAGTGCCTGGTTAAGCCCTTCATTGACCACCACATCAATTAGGCCAAGGAAGTTTTTGAAACACTTACTGTCACTGATATTTTAATTGTGATGTTAGATTCTACTTTTATTGCTTACAACCTATGTGCCCTGGGATAAGTCAATTAAACTCTCTGAGAACCAGTCTCACCTATAAAGTTAGGGATTATACGAGATGATCTCTAATATTACTTTCTGTTTTAAATCTAAGAACCTATGTTGTATTGACCTATTTAGAATTTAGCAAGTTTGTTTTCCTTTTTTATAGTATACTTGCTGGAATTGCTATGCTTTAAAGTACCTGTTTCCAACTAATCTTTAAGACATTTCCATAATATATTATTCTTTAAACTTATGTTGGTAAATCCAAAAGTTAACAATATCTTCAATGCCAGATTGGCTATTAAACATATAAGACTTGTGAATGACTAGAGAAAGGAATTGGAAGAACAACACAGTAATTGAATAGAAGTGAAATTAAAGTATACTCATTGAAAACCTGTTTCACAGAACAATTTTCTTTCTTTTTTTTTTTTCATTTTATGGCCATTCCACACCTTCTTTCCACCCACCACCCAACTATTATAGTCCTAATCACTAAGGTCAACTGGATGTAACATCCATGAGAACTGTTTCCAAGTCCAGATTTGAACCTGACAGTTTTGTCCTTCCACCTCTCTCTTCTCCATTCTGCTTCTTCCAAGCTCTTCTAAGAACTGTTTTCTTTAAAAAACATTAAAGCATTTAGCTTCAAAAGAGTTAATACATATAAATAATTTTTATGGGAAAACATCCTTTTGTCAAGATAATCTATTTTATAAAACAATTTATAGTGTTCTGAGAACTCTTTTCCCCCTTAGTTTTATATAGGTTACAATTTCCCATTATAATTTTTGTGTTTTCTAAATTTATTTTTTTATTTTATATTGTTAAATGTCTTTTAAATATTCTAAAAATGAAAGTAGAGCAATATTAATTATATGTAAATATTTCAGTATTAATATGTACATTGAAAAGTTGAAAAGAAATCTGTTTTTCATTTAAGAGGTGTGATGATTCTTAAAAATCTCAGTATTTTACCATTGTGTATGTGTATGTGTCTGTGCCTTTGTGCGTGCGTGTGTGTGTGTGTGTGTGTGTGTGTGTGTGTGTGTGTGTTTAAATTAAAACACAATATAAGGCCTCTTGGTGCTTAGGGGACTCGGAGAGTTTTAATTCACTAATTTTTTTACTAAACATTAATAACTTTCAGCAGGACGTACTTAAAAAATCATATTTCTATACTCCTATAATTAATCCTTCTCAGTTGTTTCTAGGCCACTAACTCAAACACATTAATCTTCTAGATCCTTTGAGGTTCTAGGCTGAGGAAATCATTGCCCTTTACATACTATGATAGTGCTTACACTGAGAATACTTTATGTGCTCTAGAGACTATATCTAATTTAATCTACGTACCAATTCCAGGAAGTAGGTGTTATCATCAAATTTTGCAAATAACAAAACTCAGAATCCATCAGGTCAAATAATTTGCACAAAGATAAACAAGCAGTAAATGGTGAAAGTAGAACTGAAGTGTTTCTCAAGATTCAGTGTTCAGGACTGATCATTTACAGTTATCTATCTCTATTTCTATCTCAATCAATATATATCTCTATAATTTCATTTCTATATCTTTGTCATCTACATGTCTATGCCATATCATCTATATCCATGTCTATATTTATGTCATGTTACTTTTAAAATTTCAATATATACTTTGTATATCTTGGCCAATATTAATTTTGATTTTTGAGCTTTAGATAGCCACATGTTGACCAGTGGATATGTTTATTAAATACAAACTATAGGAAATATTCAATTGTGATACTAATAGTTGGCATGTATATTGAGCTTTATAGTTTACAAAGGAAAATATGCATAGTAAAGAACTTTCCTTGAATCTGAAAGATCTGTGGTCAAGTTCTGTTCAGTTCTATAGGACTGATAGACTCCACAGAAGTCACTTAGCTTTTCATTGCTTCTAGCCAGTACTCTAAGACCTTAAGTTACAAAGAATCTGCTGGATTCTATTGGTAGAGATAGTTCCTTAACAGAATTTACCAACAATGAGAGAATCATAGGATTTTTTAAATTGAAAAAACATTTGCATAATTCATCTTCATTATCATTATGTATCCTAATAATTCTGTGAAATAAATAGAGCCAAAATTGCTTAAGCACCTACTACCCATTCATTCATTTATTCAGCCTGGCAGTAAAGCATTTAAGTATTTTCTAAACACTTATCCCCGTACTTCTAGTAATACATGAGAAACAAAAGACACAATTCCTGTCTTCAGGAAGCTAACAACCTAGTTAAGAAAAAAAAAAGACAACACATAAAATTTACAAACAATTAGAGAAGGATAAGGACAGTTTATAGTTAAATATATGATTGCATAGGCTAAGAAATTTCTAATATATCATAAAAGCATAGCACTGTGTCTATAAAGAGAAGCATAGCAATCAAGTTCTGTGCTTAGAATCAGGCTATGAAGACCTGGATTCAAATTCCACCTTTAACATTCACTAGTTTTAGGATCCTAGGCAAATCATTTAATTTCTTTATGTCAAGGCAAGTCAGAAATTGCTTAGGGGAAATGTTAAGCTTTCTGTGGTTCTAAGAGAATCATTTTATTAGTCTACTGAAATGTCTCCACAATATCATAGAAATGCTTCTTCATTTACCTCTCCATTTCAATTAGTCCCAGTCACTTGAGTATATCATAATAATGTTGACAACTAAGTTGTGATTCCTAAAAGATAATTAATCACTCCCCTATTCCTCTTTCTTCCTCCCTCATCACAACCACTATTTATTCCTGAATCCCTGAAGAGTAAGTCTAACCAGTTGAAGTATTTAGAACTTAGGGCAAGCTTCTGATGCCATTACTTCTCAATTTTTTATTTTGCCATGAAAGAAATCTTCAATAATATCCATTTGTTCTTTGGATTGTATGGGCCCTCAACATTTTCTTCTTGTTCATTACTAATGGAATAGAATGGTGGAACTCAACAGCAGGACTCAGCAGAGAAAAAAGGATTCTCCCATGAGATTGTTATTCTAACAAATCAGAACTGCCATTCTTCTCTTGTTCTCCATCTTTTCTATTATCTAAGGGACTGTATTTCTTTTCATAGTCATACATAGTCACAACTTAGTTTGATCATTAGAAATGCATCCTAAAACTCCTGGTCTTGGTGTGTCTATAAAGTGATCGAGGGTTGCCTGGGTCTGGGAAGAGGTGCAGGCATGCAATCCATATGGTAGTTGCTTTAAAATAGCTGATTTTGTTCTTTTGCTTCTAGGGCAACTAGAATATTATAGAATATATGCTTGACTGATTATCCATCACTCTTTTTCTTCTGGTTATCATGGCAATAGACTAACTCTAGAAAACAACAAGCATTTTTAATACATTATCCTTGTGGGGTCTTTACTGTTCGCTGTATTTATTTTTCAGAGAGACCAATTCCCCAAATTTAATATGAATTGTCTCAGTAATGGTTTTCTATCTTTTGTGTATTTTTGTGCCACACTATTTATTAGAAGAATTATATCCTTTTAAGCCTTGAGCCACCATCAGAATCTATATGGTAGCCAGAGCTCAGGGATATTGACCCAGTTCTGTGTGCATTATCATCTTCTTTGCACATGGTCCCTGCTATCACTGTTGCAACTGGTGTCCTATTTTTCCATTTCTATCTATCTATGTTCCTGATGCCTCTTCCAACATATCTACTATTTCCCACTTTGAGCTAGCCTAACTCTTGACATTCCCCAAGGCTCTTTAATCTCAATATATTAAAAATAAAATTGGTCTTCAATGGATTATAAATAACACTATGTTAGGAGAAATTTTTTAATTATAATTCACATTTCCTCAATAAATGAGGCTACCAGCTTCAAGAATTATTACGTATGGATTATTTTTATATTTACTTGTTTATACACATCTTTAAACTTCTATTACACATATAAATGCATGTATTTAGACCTCCTCATTCACACATATTTGTCTATATACAACCTCAGCTCTAACCTCGAATAAGTTTTCCTCTCCTCTCCCATTGGCGGAGATGAATGCATTTGGCCTTACAATGATAGATTTATTTGAACTTTGCTAAGATGACCCTCAGGCAAACCTGCATAGTCCATCATCAGGCCCATATAACAGACTTATCAATAGGTAAGATATCAAATGATCAAATTAGTTAACCAAAGCATCTCATGAAAATTATCTCTAAAGTTGAGGAGGGATCATAACATGTATCACAGAGGAGGGAATATCTAGTCCAGTGAAGTACAATTTCATCATGTCTGCCTTCCTAAGTATTTATGGGGATGTAATATCTGCTTCTGACTTTTCTATTCAACACCTAAACTTTTCACCTTGAAATCGAGAGACACATGAGACTTTTTAAATGTCCTAGTTCAAAACCTTTATTTCTCTAGGCATTGAAACAAATGCAGGAAGATAAAGGATTTTTTTCCCCAAGGGAAAACAGCAAATTGGAAACAGAAGTAGGATGAGAACTCAGGTGCCCTGACTATAAGTCCAGTAATTCCTTATTGACATAATACTGTCATTTGCTACCCGTAGAGAACTGTAATGCATTCAGTCTGAAAGTGAGCCTTTTGTAGCATATAAAATGTATATTAATTAACAGTTCTATGACAAATAATATCCAGCTTGTCAAATGATTTAATACAGGATGTCCTCATTAATTCACCTCTGCAAAGCTATGCTCAGTAGCAGAACTAAGCTCCTGTTGTGTTTTCAGAAGCAGTATTTATTTAATACCACTTTCCCAGGGGTCCAAGTTGCACTACAAGAAGTGTAGCTTTTCAGAAAGTGCTTCAGGACTGTGTTAGTGAGATCTCTTTATCTCCCTATCCTAATTTCAGGGGATACCTTGAACGTTAGTCACTTTATACATAATTTTTATCATGGCTCTAAGCTTTGTTACCACAAGGGATTTTATTTTGATGGGAATCTAATCAGTAGCCTACGCCATAGGGGCCAGCTGAATATATGCCACTACAATCACTGCTCATTAACTCTTATTTAGGTTTTTCATCTCAAAATTAACTAATGGCCCCAACTCCACATCTCTAAACATTTACTACAGATTTGAATGTATGTACTTATGTGCATATATCTACTCACATACATATAGGTATATCTAACCTTACAAGGCTCTGGAAATTATAGCTACAAGGATAGGTTTAACATCTAACAAAAATACTACCATTGTAACAATAAAAGGCTAACACCAAAGAAGCATTTTGGTAAGGCCTCTTAAGAACAGGGGGCCAGTAGACCTCTGACATTTCTGCACAGTAATGCTGGACTCTAGTTCACATTTTTCTAGAAATGCTTCAGATCAGTTAGATTTGGGGAATTACTGTTCTGGTAATTTATATTTCCTTTGCCTGAGGGTCCTAGATATATTTTCTTTTCTTGTGATATCCTCATATCTAGAACATATGAAGGACATGGTGCTTCACTGTGATCTCCAAGCCTGCTCCTTTTGAATGCTTAGCTTGACTCCACAACTAGCAATTAGATTCTCTGGGGCTGCTTTCCACTGGGCAAAAAATCTCTTCCTGCTCAAGAATCTTCTGGTGGGGGGTGGAGAGGTGTGGTGGTCAAAAGAAAGGGAGAAAGGAAATTCCTGCCTTTTAACAGTAGCAGACGGGGAAAAAGGCAAGGAGTGATTTTCAAGAGTTAAATTGTCCCTATAGTCTTCTTGATTAGGAGAGATCATCCTTTCTCAGAGTTTGCTTACATTTAAGGTTCACAAGGACATGGTTAATCCTTTAATAAAGGAAGTGGTTATAATTTTATAGTTCCAAGTTGATTGAAGAAGTATCTTCCTTTGCTAAAGGCATACTTCCTTATTGTGATCCCAAGCTCATTTAGCCTTTCTCCCCCACCTCCAGTGCTGCTGGCATTGAGGCTGTTCTTTGGCTTCTTTTGTAAGTTTGTGATTGTAGATTCAAATTTTTCTATCCTGTTCACTATTTTTGCTGTGTGGGACATAAATTCTACTCTCATAATTCTCAGTTCTTTTGAAATCATTCAGAAATGGTGTGTTGTGGTTCCAGGTTCTCCTCAAATTCTTCTGGACTCTCTGTCTCATCAAATATAGAATAATTCTCTTTTTTTGCAGTATTTATTAATGGATTCCTATATTTATTTACTAGATCTGGAGACCATATTCCCTTCTGCTATTCTTTGTTTCTTTTTCCTGTTAATTTATCTGCTTATGAATGTTCCCTTCTGATTATGGCTTCCTTGTAGGCTAGATATCAAACTGTCTCAGATGACTCCTACACTGGGCATTTCAAAGTTCAATGGCCTCAGTCTCTAACCCAGGTGACTTTTTAAAAACCCTTACCTTCTGTCTTAGAATCAATACTGGGTACTGGTTCCAAGGCAGAAGACTGGTAAGGGCTAGGCAATGGGGGTCAAGTGACTTGCCCAGGGCCACACATCTGGGAAGTGTTTATGCCAGATTTGAATCAAGGACCTCCCATCTCTGGATCTGACTCTCAACCACTGAGCCACCCTGCTGCCCCTTAGTTGATTTTTGCATAGTCAGAACTGTCCTTCTCTGGATGCTATACTCTTTCTCTCAGTCTCAGTGGAATGGCCCTTAGACCTCCTCTACCTGTGTTCAGACCTGTTGTTCTTTTCTGGTGACAGGACACTGCCTCTGTTCACCAGTTCTCTGGCCTATTACTGCCAATTCAGGGCCTATTTCCTCTTGCACTGGGTCATTCAGACCATGCTTCCAGCTTGTAGGCAGTGGCAGGGTTTATTCCCTAAAGGGTTGTGATCATACTGATTGCTGAAGCCTTAGCAAATTCCCATAGCCTGGAGCTGGGGTCTCCATAGCACTAGAAAGAAAGAAGATGTGTGTGTGTGTGTGTGTGTGTGTGTGTGTGTGTGTGTGTGTGTGTGTGTGTGGACAATGTGTAGAGAGTTTTGATGGCAGACTATGTCATATCTAAGGTTCTTTACATTCAGCCTATACAAATAATAACAAATAATGCGGGGACAAATGAATTACACAATGACATAATATTTGTAACTAATGCTAATAAAATGAAAAAAACTGCTTCACATATTTGGGATGAAAGGAGCAGATGAAAATATGTATAACATTTTTGCACAAGGTAGACAGGATGAAAATAACAGATGATAGGGGAAAACGTAGATTGACTCTATTTTATTTTATTTCTATTTTCCTTGCCAAGGATAATTATATCTGGACTAAAAGTGATGGAGGAAAAGTGACTACCTTAGAATTTAAAGAATTTAAACCAGTCAAAGGAGGAAATAATGGGAGAGGGCTTTATTGCCCTCAGTGGATTCAGCTCACCATGATCAGATAAATTACATTCCCAGATCCTGAAAAATAAACATCAATAATTGATTTTATTCTTTGGAAAATAGTCATAATATCATAGATTAATGAATACAGAAATTGGTATTCAAAACATAGAGGCAAGTGATAGCACATTTTATGTTAGTTGATCTAGCAAAAGAGTAGGAGATATTATTAAAGGGGTGATTTTTTTAACAGCTAAAAGTAGAAATTGTAGTGGTTGGCATAAGTATAACTTAATTTGAAAAGTATCTAAGGAGAAGTAATAATAGTTAAACATGTACTTAAGATAGAAATAGAATTATTGGTACACTTAGTTGGCTTAGAAGTATTCATCATACATACAAGAAGTGCCCATCCTTTGCTAAGCATAGTTGATTTGTCATTATGGATCTCATATTTTTTCTTTTTTCTCAATTTTATCTAGCATCAAAAGCGAGTTTCCAGAGATCCTTTTAAAACTAAAATATGTTTTCTCAATTAATAAAAATTAAGCACATTTGATTCTTGCATATGTATATAAACATAAATGTATATATGCATATTATCATATACATATATAATCACCTCAAAACTTATACAACACTTTGTTATATTATCAGATTTGATCCTTAAAACAGTCCTGCAATGTACTTTAATTATCTTCATATTATAGATGATGAAATTGATGCTCAGAGAGGTCAAGTGATTTTGCCAAAGGTAAAACCACTTTAAGTAGCTCAGTGGATTGATATATGTGACCCTGGGCAAATCACTTGACCCCCATTGCCTACCCTTACCACTCTTCTGCCTTAGAGCCAATGCACAGTATTGACTCCAAGATGGAAGGTAGGGGTTTAAAAAAAAAACTACTTTAAGTATCTGAAGGAAGATTGAAATTTAGATCTTCATGACTCTAAATCTAGTACTTTATTCTCTGTGTGATACAAACACACGTGTCTATTTATCAATCTATATAAGAAAAATAATATGATATACCCTAATGTAAAAATTAGTAATATCTATAGGTATCTATATACATTTTATCTAGTGAAATTAAGTAATATAATCACTATTGGGAAATGGATAGCCATTTCTAGAAATCTGTGTGTCTATCTACTCAAATTTTGCATTTCAGTCACAGAATAAAATAAAGAACTATATTTGAAGATGTGTATAGACATCTACCTACTTATTAGCATATATAATATGTGGGGAAATTATTATAATCAAATATAAATATATCTAGATTTTTATTTGTGTGTTATTTGTGGATGGTGATAGATTGATTGGTATCAATCTATTGAAATATAAATTTCAGTCTTTAGGACAAAATCTATGTCTATGTATAGAGATGTCTATATATATATAAATAGTAATTTATATCATAAAATATTTAGCCACCTATACATAGAGATACTTATATACATCTGCCTCTCTGTATTGATATGTGTACATATATATGCATATATATTATCTATCTCTCCATTATCTTTAAATTATATAAAGATTCTGAGAAGTACTCCAGATTGGAGTAAGGAAAGAAGATTTAAATCAAGCTTTGACAGCAAAAGTCTAGTAAAACATTTTGCTCTCTGACTTCTAAGAATTGATAAATCACCTTCATCCATGACCCTGACTTCTTTTAACCAGTGGAAAATTTGTGCGGACTTGATAGTGGCTGCTGGAATATGTACAGCATAAGATGAAATGGAAACATTCAAACACTAGTTTGGAAATCTTGAAAAGTAAAGGGAAGTTGTATTTTATCAAGACTAGTTCATATCCCCAGAGCCTTCATTAGTGAGAATATCTATAGAAGAAAAAGCAATATGGTTATACTGTTGTTGTTTTTTTAATATTATTTATTTTAAACATTATTTTGTTTTAAATTGAGTTTCAATTTTTCTCACTGCGTCTCTCCTATCCTTCTCCCACATACTGATAAAAATATTAATTATACATATGAAATCACATAAAACATATTTCTTCATCAGTAGTATCAAAAAATGAAGAATAAACTAAAAAAAAGATAGAATATTATACTTCACTTTTTTATTCAGAGTCTATCTGGAGATTGATAGCAATTTTCATTGTGAGTCCTTTGGACTTGTCCTAGATCACTGCTGGATCTGTATCTGAAAGAGATCAGAGATAAGGTAAAATGACTTGCAAGTACCAAAATATTTTAGCAACTCATATTGTGGTGGCAAAGAATTGGAAACCGAGGGAGTGTCCATCATGTGAGGAATGGATGAACAAGTTGTGATATATGGTTGTAAAGAAATACTATTGCATCACAAGGAATAGATGAATTCAGGAAAAAAATCTGAAAAGACTTTTAAGAATTGATTCAAAGGGAACTAAGCAGATCCAGGTGAACAATGTATATAATAACAGAAATACTGTGCAATGATCAACTGTAAAGGACGAAACCATAATCAGCAAAACATATGTCGAAGATAATCACAAGGGACTCATGAAAATGTTGCCATAGCCAAAGAAGAAACTTTTGGAGTCTGAGCACTGATAAAAGCTTGCCATCTTCCACTTTATTTCCTGCATGAGATATATATTGTATGTGTGATCTGTGACTTCCATCATGACAAAAGCAATAAGGAAATATGTATCACATGAAAGTAGAGATATAATTTATTTCAGACTATTCATCATCTTGGAGAAGGGGGTGATGAGAGAAGGATAAAACTTGAATTGTAAAATGTCAAAAAAACAATTTTCAGATATTGTTTCTATTTGTAACTTTAAAAAAAATTAAAGGAATTGTCTTGGATTATTTTATTGCTCAGAGTAGCCAAGTCTTTCACAATTGATCATCATTACAACATTGCTGTTACTTCAAACAATGATTTATTGGTTTGTCTCACTTTACTTTAGAGTAGTTTTCACATAGGTCCTGCCATGTTTGTTCTCAAAACAATGTCCCTTATCATTTCATAAAGCACAATAGCACTCCATCACAAGCATATGCCAAAACTTACTTATTTCCTTAATTAATGAATATCCCTTCAATTTCCAATTCTTTGACACCACTGAAAAAGAATAGCTATAAACATTTTTGTACATATAGGTTTGATAGGCTTTTGGTTATAGTCCAACTTTGTTCTCCAGAATGATTTGATCAGTTCACTACTCCACCTTCATTGCATTAGTGTACCTATTTTCCCTCATCTCCTCCAGTATTTCTTCTTTTTGATTATTGTGAAGTAATAACTCAGAGTTGTTTTAATTTTCACTTCACTAAATAATTTTAATAGATAGCATTTTTTCAAATGACTATATATAGTTTTGATTTCTTTTGAAAACTGCCTGTTCATATCCTTTGACCCTTTATCAATTGAGAAATGGCTCTTATTTTTATAAATTTAACACAGTCCCCTATGTATTCAGGAAATGAGGCCTTGATCAGAGAAATGACATAAAATGCTTTGATATTTCATTATCTATGACTTCTTTTTGCAGAATTTAGCTGCCCTGAATATTTTAATGAGGTCTATTTTTTTAAACCCTTACCTTCTGTCTTGGAATCAATATTTTGTATTGGTTCAAAGGCAGAAGAGTGGCAAGAGTTAGGCAATGGGGGTTAAGTGACTTACCCAGGGTCACACAGCTAGGAAGTGTCTGAGGCCAGATTTGAACCCAGGACCTCCCATCTCTGAGCCTGGCTCTCAATCCCCTGAGCCACCCAGCTGCCCCCAATAAGGTCTATTTTTTAATTTTGTTTTGCCTGATATCTTGATATCCCTAACTTTTTTTTTTTATTACTTCATCTCAAACTTAGTAGATTTTTGCCCCACGCTTTTTTAACTCTGTGTGTCTTTTGGTTTCAAGTTTGTCTCCTGTAAACAATGTATCGTTGGATTTCTATTGCAAATTCATTCTGCTATCTACCATTCCATTCACATTCACAGTTAAGATTACTGTATTTTCACTCCATTCCATTTTATTCTCTTTATCCTCTCTCTTTTGATCCTGCCCCCCTCAAAAGTCTGTTTTGCTTCTGATCCCTTCCAACCTTAATCATCTTTGCTTTTGTCCCCTCTCATATCTCTTATATGCTTCCCCTCTTATTTCCCTATTTAGTAGGATAGATTTTTATACCCTCCTTCATGTGTATACATTTCTTTTTCTGTCTTTGAACCAATCCTAATAAAAGTGAGGTTCAAGCACTGTGAAATAATTCTAATAAGTGAGGTTCAAGCATTGATTAGTAGCTCTCCATCTGCCCCCTCCATTTACTTTCTACTTTATAAGTTCTTCCTTGCAATCCTCTTTTATATAAGAAAAATTTCCCCATTGACTTCTCCCTCCCCATTGTTAGATTAAAATTGTGAGACCAGTTGCAAATTTTATTATTTCTTTAATCAGAAAGGAATAGGGGAGAAGGATTAAAGAGAGAGAAAAGAGGTAGATTACTTAGAGAAGTTTTTACCCCAATCTAGGTCGCTACAATTAGCTTCCTGTTCTACAGCAGCCATGTGGTCCTTCCCGTCTGGCCCAACATGGAAGACTAGAGACAGAAATCTGGTCGCCTCAATTTATCAAACTTTCTCTCCATCCACTGACACTTCATGCCTAGTAAGCCAACCTTCTTCTTTCTCCTTTGCCTGGACTATGCAGGGAGCAACCCAGGGAGCAGCCCAGGGGTTAGTCGCTCAGATGCCTTCTGCTTCATCAACCCTTGCCTCATTTGCTGGATTTTTCTGTGGACTACAGGGGGCACCAGAGCTTCTATTTTATCCTAATGATCAGTCCCCTCAATAATTTCCTTCACATACTATTCTCCTAGTACATCCCTCTTTTTCATTCCTTTTATTTTGGGAGAGGGGTGATCATCCCAACAAAATTAAGATGTATTCACTCTCTGTCAGTATACACTCCTTCTAACTGCTTTATATTGATAGCATTATTATGAGTTAAATGTATCAACTTATAATATAGGTATGAAAATAGTTTATTTAGTCTCATGAATATGGTATTATGTTTCTCTTTTCATGCTTTTCTTTGTTTTTGTGTTTGAATGTTAAATTTTCTATTTAGCACTGGATTCTTCATTAGGAATGCTTGGAAGTTCTTTAAGTTTCAATTAATTTCCATTTTTCCCTTGAAAGATTACACTTAGTTTTGCTGGGTAAATTATTTGTGATTATAAATCCTAACTCTTTTGCCTTCTGTAATATCAGATTATAAAACCTTCATTCATTTAACATAGAAGTTGATAGATATATCTTCTTTGACCCTGAGTGTGGTTACACAATATTTGAATTGTTTTTCTTGATGATTTCAAGATTTTTTTCTCCCCCTTGATCTGAGAACTACAGAATTTGGCTATAATATTTAATTGACTTTTCACTTTGGAATTCTTTTTCTTGAGATGATCAGTAAATTGTTTCAGTTTCTATTTTATTCTCTAGATCTAAGGAATTGAGACCGTTTTTCTTTATAATTTCTTGAAATATGATATGTATGATCATTCTTTGGTCATGGCGTCCAGATAGTCCAATAATTATTAAATTATCTCTCCTCTTTCTATTTTCTAGGTCAGTTTTTTTTCAATAATACATTCCACATTTTCTTTTTCTAATGCTTTTGATTTTGTTAAATTATTTCTCCACTTGCCAAATTCTAATTTTTAAGGTATTATTTTCTTCAGTGAGCTTTTATAACTCTTCTTCCAATAGGCTAGTTCAGTGGTTCCCAAACTTTTTTGGCCTACCGCCCCCTTTCCAGAAAAAAATATTACTTAGACCCCTGGAAATTGATTTTTTAAATTTTAATAGCAATTAATAGGAAAGATAAATGCTCCTGTGGTCTTCACCGGCTCCCTGGATCACTGCAGCACCCACCAGGGGGTGGTAACGCCCACTTTGGGAATCACTGGGCTAGTTCTACATTTTAAAGAGGTCTTTTGTTGATTTTGTTGCCTCTTTTATAATTAAGCCAATTCTGTTTTTAAGTCTTATTTTCTTCACTATTTTTGTGCCTCTTTTAATTAACTGCTAATTTCCATTTCACAATTGTCATATATCAGTCTCGTTTCTCTACCTAATTTTTCCTCTGTTAGTTTTATATCCTTCCATAGCTCTTCCAGGAATTCTTTTTTTCTGCTTTGCATCTGCTTAGCATTTTTTCCTTTGAGGTTCTGTTTGTACCTGCTTTCAAATTGTTGTCTTCTTCCAATTTTGTGTTTTTTGTCTTCCCTGTCTCTGTGGTAGCTTTTAAAGTTTAAGTTCTTTTTTTCTTTAATTATTGTTCATTCATTTTTCTAGCTCATTTCTTGACTGAACTTCATCTTTAAGTTGGATTCTGCTCACCTAAGAGTGGGGAGGAATTGTTTCAAATTTAAGTGTTTTTCGTGCTTCTATTTTCAAAGCTAGTTCTGGGGATCTGGAAGTTTTCGCTTCTTCCAAAGTCATGTGATCTGGAGAAAAGTGAGATTACAAACTTCTTGGTCTCTGCTCTGATTTTTACTCAGAAAGATTCTCTGCTCCCCTGCCACAGAAATTAATAGAGCTCCTATTGTCCCTGAATCCATGAACAGGTCTTCTGGTCCCTTGCAGACATAAGTGCTCTTCTGTGCCTAGAGATTCCCAATCCCTTATGACTTACCAGAATTGCTCCTCTCCACCCTAAAAATGCAACTTAGAACTTCATATGAGCAATAGAGTTGCTAATCAATGTCAATTGTGCCCACTGCCAGCAAATTTCCCCTATAATTTCTTTCTGATCAGTTTTCTGATCCCTCTGCTATCTCTGAGCTGAGAGCTCTTGAAGTTGTTGCTTCAGTTATTGCTGTTATCCTGGTCCAGTGCTTGTGCTGCTACTCTTTGGAGTGGAGACCACCCCTGTGGACATCTGAAGTGATGTTAGGGTGGAAAAATGTATACCTCTGACCTTTTATTGACTTTTCTGCTCTTAAATTTGATTTGAGGAGATATCATAAAGTTTGTAGAGAATTGTGATGAGAATTCAGCTGGGTTGCTTGTAATTGATCATCTGGGCTCCTAAAATGGTTGAACTTTCCCCTATTTTTACTTCAAATAATTTGAACACACTTAATAGTCTGAAATCAGCAGAGAATTATTATTTAATGAGAAACTTCTAATTAGCATATTTGAATGAGAAGTTTATAATTAGCACATTTGAATGAACACATACTGTAGAGGAATGGTGACAACACAGATGACAATAATTTTATTTATAATAAAATCAAGACATTTAGGCAAAATTCCAGCAATATGACCATTTTTCAAATAAAACAAAAAAATCACAAAAGCATTCATTGACAGTTTCTCCATCAAGTACTAAATTGTAACATCGATCAGGTAATTCACTTTTAGTTCCTTTAATATTAGATGTCAAAAAATAGTAGATCTCAAAATGTGATTCCTTGGAACATTTCAGAAAATTAATAAGATTAAAAATATTTTCATAATAATTCTAACATAATTTAAGCTACAAACAATAAATATTGGTAGGTATATCCTATCTAAATAAAAACTATTTGGAATCCTCAATCATTTTTATAGATGGAAAAGGGACCTGAAAACCAAACATTTGAGAAACATTCTTTTAGAATATCTTCTACCCATAAAGAAATTATTTCTAACATGCTTATCATGGTATTATCATGATGACTTTAGAAGTCAGAATCAAAGACATAATGACCTACAATTTGTAGAAGAAAAGAAGAAACTAAGGCAGAAAATACTTTTTGAATTTCTATATTAGGTTTTCTTTAAGGTTGAGATGAATGTCTCATATAAATTTAGTTCAAGTTCATGTAATGGAGCAACTGATCTAATGAGCTCCCATTCAACAGAACATGCCTGATTTTTGCCTTTCCTGTTGGGTTAAATAGAGAATACCCAAATAAATGAGAAATTATTGCTCAATCCTGCTATTACACTCTCACACTCGGTTTCAAAAATTATATCAATGAGGTTGGAGTATTTCTTTGGATTTCAGTGATGTAAAGGATCATTTAGTCCAACAAAATAATTTTGAAATGAAGTAACTGAGAATTAGAGGAGGAAAATAACTTGCTTAAAGTTATATATAGTTGCTGGTAATGCTGATGTTGGAATTCTTCACCAGAATGTTAATATATTCTGGTGAAGATGTAATGCCCTCTTTCAGTCCCCAATAATTTCATATTTGTGGCCATTGTAGCTTTGTTGATGTACATCCAGTGTTTCAAGCTAAATGATTTGTTATTCAGAGAGCAAAAAAAAAAAAAAAAAAAAAAAAAAAAAAACAACTAAACTAAACTAAAACTAAACACCTTTTGGATAATGTAGCAAAGCTGTCTTATTTTACAGATAAGGTAATAGAGCCCCAGAAAACTTATAAGCTTTGTTGAAGGTCAAATAGGTGGTAAATGATGGAGGTGGTATTTAAACTGAAATCCTTTGTTTTTAACTTTAGCATTCTTTTCACTTATGTTATCCTCTCTCTCAAATGACTCCATGCCTTTTCAACCCCAATCCTTTTCTTTTTTCTTTTATTTTTACCCTAATAAAAACTGTGTTTGAGAAAATAAAATCATTTGTTTCCTATTAGGGGTATAAGGTATTCCTTTCCCTATACCAAAAGACCAGTATTTTGTGCCTTCTCTGTTTGACAGTTGAAATAAAGGCTTCGTTCCCAATTAAGAACTTACAAACTTTTGCTCACATATGTGAGAGTGGTTGTGCGTGATATGAATAGATTTTGTTAACTGCCTTTAAGAGCATACAAAAAAATCACAATGAGTTAAAGCCAATTTCTGTTACTGTTCATCATCCTCTAAAACACCAGTGAATGTGAACTATTATCAAGGAATCAAATTAATTTAGCAGATGAAGGATAGATTTTGGTGATAAGCATTTCTGAAATTGACTAAGTTGGTGCTCAGTTCATTTCTTCGTCAATTCTTAGAGCCTTTCTTGCTTTATTAGTCCTGCTAGCACAGTCTTCAATAATATGGAATGATTTCAACAGCCCAAAGACATATAAGATTAAAAATATAATTGAAACACTGCACCTGATATGTACATAATAATTATCCCAACAAAAAGGAATAAAGGGTTACTCCTAAAGAGCATGATTTGGCTGCACATAAAATTACTCAGAGAAATAAATTTTTCTGGTTTTAGGATTCATATAGAAGATGGAAGAAAAGGCAGGCATAAAGATAGGTACAAAAATACCAGTTCATGAAACTGTTTTCTAAGAAATTACTTAGATGAAATTATATATGATATACTGTTATAAAATTATACCTAGTAATTCCTGAGACTTCCGTGACAATTTTAGCTTGTGAGGCTGAAGCTTATAGAATCTATGCATGAAGACCATTGTTATAAGCCTAGATCTAATGGTTTTGAAGCTGTTATGAAGACTGTAAGACTGTAAACTTATAGCATACACTATGCTGAGAATAATAGTTTTCAAAGGTTGGTAAAGCTCTGCCCCATAAATAAAACCACTAGCTTTTTTCTCCCCAATATGCACTCCCCCTTAATAATATTTTGTCTACCATCAACTTGTTTTTTTCTCTCTGTTTACAAAACCCCAAATAACATTTAGTCCTGACCTCTGACAGGCAAATCAAACAATTCTAAGTAGACCATCCAAAATCAGAGTATACAAAATACACTCTCACTTTGAAACCCATTCTTGCCTCTAGCTCAGTGGTTCCCAAACTTTTTTAGCCTACCACCCCCTTTCCAGAAAAATATTACTTAGCACCCCCTGTCACATATTATCAGCACCCCCTTACAGTTATTCACCACTCCCAAATGTACATGTGGCCATCACCGCTCCCCTGGATGGCTGCAACATCCACCAGGGGGTGGTGGTGCCCACTTTGGGAATCACTGCTCTAGCTCCATACATTCCTGCTGAACCACTTCTTTCCTGGTGAATGGACCCAAGTCGTGATCCTCCCAAACACAACACTGTGATTACATAATTTATATTTTATATGTGTGTATGCCTTGTAGGAAGCTAGGCCCCATCCTCCTAATCACACCCCTTCTTACAGCCTGAACTATGTATCTGATCCCTTTCCTTATCTTCTCTTCCTTTTCTTCCTCATTGCTTGCAAGAAAACTTTGTATTTAAGTTATTCACATTTTTTTTCTGCATCAGAACTCAACGAGTTATTTTCTTGTTGTCTCTGCCTAGTGTGTCATGGGTCATATGTGGGAGTCTGGTGATGAGTAATTAGATCTGAGTGCCTTTGTAGCCATGGAGAGAGAGAGAGAGTTAGCCTGCTAGGAAGATTAGCAGCTAGAAAGAAAGAGTGAGATAAAAATGAAGGACAAGAAATATCGTGGCCAGCATGCCTGAGAAGGTCCAAGCAGAAGAATCAAGGCACCATGACTGAGGGCTATAGGATCTTCATTTATTGTGACAAAAAGAGAGGCTTTTTTAGAGAATAAAATATTAAGCATTACAACATTCTTGGGGGGCGTATTACTTTCCCAAAGGATGATGTCTATGAAAATTATTTCTGTTAGTGTACAAAGGAAAAGAGAGGGAAATGGGTTGAAATATAAGTGAGATGTTGGTTTTGTAGCAGTTGGTCTGGCCATGTGCTAGGAACCTGATGATAGGAGATTCTGAAATCCAGATACAGGTTTTGAAGGGACACCAACCAACTGAAGGAGCTTTTGCTTCCTGGTCCTATAGCTGATAGGAGAGAAGGTAGCAGAGTTCTACTGTTCCTGCTGTTATAAATCTACAGTGAGGTTGAAGGGAAACTTTTAGATCTTCTGGGAAGTACTTTTCTTCACTTCAAGATATATATCTAAGAATATTCTTATATCAACAAGCCTTGTCTAATCCAGATTCCATGTTGAGGAAGACTGAGGCCAAGCTCAGTGTCTGGCCTAGTTCAGTTGAACTCAGTCATCAAGAGTTCATTCTCTGTCATCTTAAAGATTGTTTCATCTTGGGAAACCAAAGAGGATTAATTAGAGTCAGGTATAGACAGTGAGGGCTTGGGGATCTTAGCCAGTATTAGGAAAGGACTTAAGGAGCTTCAAGATAACAGAAGAATTTCCCATTCAGGAAATGTAGAGGGAGAAAGAAGTGAGATTTTTAGAGTTAGGGAAACCTTAATCATCCCATCCTAATCCCTTCCTTTTATTATAAATAAATCCTTTTACCTGTTTACCAACACTGAGTTGAGGCCTAATTGCACACTGGTCCCAATAGTGTAATAAGGAATTTTAGGATGTAATATGAGGCTGAAGCTAAGGATAATCACTGGTAGGAACAGGGAATAAGGCAAGGCAAGGGACCCAAAGCTGAAAGTAATCAAGGGGATTAGGTAGTAGGGAAATTAAGGCAATATTGTGGATGAGGCAGGTATAATGATGAAAGTTGGTAGTTGAGGTGGTAGGAGAAATAAGGGAATGTCTGAGTTTAGGGAGTATAACACTGAGGTAACAAGGGTTGTAAGGGAGAGGATGAATTAATCTTAGGCAGGCAAACAGCAGCAGGGAAATTCAGACTGGGACTTAGGTTAAAGACAAAACACTGAAGAGAATAGACTGATCCCTTCAAGTAAAAGGACACTTTACAGAGCCAAGTTAGAGTCAGCCAAGACAGCTGGAAACTGACTTCAGGCTCTAGTCAGTTTCACAGGAAGGGACTAGTATTGAAGTTACACTTCCTCCAAAATGGATACCCTCAGCTTCCCTCAAAACTCCAGAGAGTATGTTATTCCTCTCTCTCTTCCTCTCTCTCTTACTAATTAACTAATGAAGTAGCCAAAGGTCTTGTTTAAACACAAATGGGGTTTATTGTCTTCTAGGATAGATTGGCAGGGTAGAGGATTAAGGTAGCCCTAACAGCTGCTTAGAGAAACCTCATGTGGGGGAAGGGAAGCCGGAACGTGAGACTGAGAAAGGACCTGCCTTAACTCAATCAATGGGGTTAGGAAGATGGATACAAAGACTCAATAGTTAATTTGTTGCAAGGGTATGACTAAACTATCACAGATTTGAACTAACTCTTAGATTCACTCTCCTTTCACTCTTCTCAGACATTCAGGTAAGGAAAATGAAGGTAGGAATAAGGTAGGGTAGGGAGATTCAAAGGATTTAGCTAAATTAACAAATCTCAAAAGAAACTGCAAATATAGGCCAGGTTTCAATCTAAAGAAGGAGCTCAGCTGGACCCTGGTTCCCTGCACAAGTTCCCACGACCAACTGAAACTTTTTCCCAAGATTCTAAACTCCTTAACTGACAGAACTCTGCAAAAGCCAGCAAAACTGTTATGCCCCCATCTCTGTACCACAGTAGGTAAGGCCAATGGCCTTACTTTACTGACAGACACTGAGGGATCTCCTTCACCTCAGTATACAAACTATTTCACTTCACACATGAACATTACCAGGGTTGCTATCATAGATATAAACAAGTTGGAAAACAGTGATTGCTAATCTGTTTTTAAGGAAAGGCAGGTTTGGTACTTTTCATTCATGATGTTACCAGAACTTCTTTGCTCTTCAGAGTGAGGGGGAATGACCTTTGGCTGAGAGTAGCAGCTTCTTTGTGTGAGAGATTGGGGGCCTTGCCAGGAATCTCAGACAAGCATGGTGCTTTCCTTGGTGGACCTCACAAGTGGTGCAGGGGCCTTTCCTTAGATATATACTCTGTACTCAGAAAACCATTTAACCTAATGACAGCCACACCTACAGTGAGGGAGAAGGGCGCAGTGAGCCCAGTTGTAGAAAGCCAGAGGCAATAAAAGAACCCTATGTCCCCTTAGAAAGGACTCCCTTATATCAGATGATTGTCACCATAAATGTGGTTTTTTGAGCAGTCACAAAATATATATTTATCAAATAGCTTAATGGTAGGAATATATAAGATATAAAAACAATAAATATACTAAATTTAATAATTGATTAATTTAGCATAAATAGGTACTTTAAAGTAACCCAATAATTCTTAGAGTATCTCTCCTGGGTTGATTTTCAGGTCAGTTGTTTTTCCAAAGAGATATTTCACATTTTCTTCTATTTTTTCATTCTTTTGATTTTGTTTAATTGTTTCTTGATATCTCATGAAGTCATTAGCTTCCTCTTCCCCAATTCTAATTATTAAAGCATGACTTTCTTGTGTGTGCTTTTGTACTTCATTCTCCATTTGGCCAATTCTACTTTGTAAAGAGTTCTTTTCTTTAGTGAATTTGAATATCTCTTTTTCCTCATGGCCAGTTCTACCTTTTAAGAAGTTGTTTTCTTCAGTGAATTTTGTATATCTTTTTCCATTTGGTCAATTCTTCTTTCTAAGGAATTCTTCTCTTCATTTGATGTTTGTGCTTCTTTTAATAATTGGCTTGCACCATTTTTTATAGAATAATTTCTTCAGTATTTTTGTTTCTCCTTTACTAAGCTGATAATTCTTTTTCATTATTTTTCTGTATCATTCATAATTCTTTTCCCAATTCTTCTTCTGCCTCGCTCATTTTATTTTTAAAATCCTCTTTGATCTCCTCCATTAATTCTTTTTTGACTTTGGATGTAAAAAAGTAAAATAAAAAAAAAAAGTATTGAATTTGTTGTCCTTGTCAGTTTGTGTTTTGGTCTTTCCCAGCATCAAAATAACTTTCCATATTGAGTTGTTGTTGTTGTTGTTTTTAATTTTGTTTAATCATTTCTAATTGTTTTCTTTTCTTAAATTAAAAAGGAAACTATTGAAGTTTGGCTCTGTTCTATGGTGAAGGGAGCACTGTCCTAAACATCAGGTCTTTGTTCAACTGACTTCAGTGCTAGCTCTGGAAATCTGTTCTTCCAAGGTGGTATGATGTAAGGAGTGATGTGTTTAATACTCTCCATGCCTGTGCTCTTGTCTGGGAGTAAATATAAACATTCTTTTCTATGACTGGGGTCCCCTGCTATCTTGTGGCCACAATGATTCAGTGATTTCTCATGATGTATAGGTTAAAATTCAAACTCTTTAGGCTGGAATTCAAAGTCTTTGCAATCAAATTCTCAAAAATCTTTTTACCATCATTTCAGATTTATTCCCTTCACAAATTCCATTTTCTAGCAAAAGCAGATACACTTGAATTCCCATACTACATCTGCTACCTCAGTACATTTGCTCAAGTTATTTCTCATGCCTGAAATGTATTTTCTCCTGATCTCTGTATCAGATGATTTTTCTTCATTCAAGGATGAATTCATGTTCTAACTCCCCAATTAATTATTTCTTCATTTGATCATTTTTAACATTATTCCCTTTCTCAAATTTTCTTGAAATTATAAACATTTTTGTATATGATGTATCCCTACCCACCCACTCTTTCATAGAATTTTAGTTCCTTAATGAAAGGAACTGTTATATTCAATAATCTGGGAAGAGATGGATGCCACCTTACTGATAGGGATGGCAGTTGAGAGACTCAGACTGTTCCCAGGTGCTGTGAGCCAGGGGTAAACATCTGTTGGCCTCACTCTATAAATACTCCTCACAGCCACTTTGGAGGGAAGTCTCTGGACTGAGAAGTATCTGGACTCAGAGGTCTCTGGACTCAGTGGCTAAGAACTAGAGATCACAGATCCCTGCCAACCTCTGTGGTTCAATCTGGGCAGTGGGGTGCTGAAGGGTTGTTTGAAGGGTGGAAAGGGTGGTTTAAGAAGAAGAGGGTAGGAATAAGTCTGAATCTATTTCCTGATGAACTGTGATAGCTAGTGAATCACCAATACTGGTAGTGAGAGAGCTAGGAGAATAAAGACCATCAATACGTCTGCAGCAATAGCCTTCCCTATTCTCTGGCTTGGCTGTGGCCAGGTCCAGCCAGAGATAGAGGGAGAGGTGAAATCTCCAGCCTCCACCTGATCAATAGCCTTTTGTCCTGATTATTAATTAGTCTAATAGATAATAGATCAATAGGGTTTCCAATCCCCAATCCTTGACCTTGTTTTCCTTCCCCTTCTTATAGATAAAAGAGTGTTCAACAAAAAGTACCTTCCTGAGTGGTCTTTCTATCATGGCCCTTGGGAAGGGAGTCAAATGCAGTCAGATCCTGAATGTTATCCAAGGCAGATCAACAGCCCAATACCAATATATCCAACCCCAAGTTGGGCCTGGAAAGTTTACCATCTATCTAACCTCTTAAGGGTCCTTACTTGGGCAGCTGTTAAAGAATCCCTAACAGGTTATCAACCAAACCTGTTAGAGAGAAGGGGATATCTTACAGCAGCAGTCAGGGTGATAGGAGTAGGTGTCCCGCCCACCAACTGCAGCTGAGGAGATTATAGTCAGATACACATCATCACCATCATTATCCATCTATATCTCCCTAGTACCCTCTATTCCTATAACAGAACGCTTTGAATCTCTTTACCTTAAAATAATAACACTGCCTCTCTTTTAAGGGATCCATAGAAAATATATATATTTGGGTTCAATTTAATTGAGGTAAGTACACGAACTAGCTTTTTTGTGCTTTTTTTTATTCTAAATTTTACAAAACCAGCATTTCCTTTTACAAAAGAAAAGAGGATAATACACAAATTAAATCACAAATCTCCTATATGTTTACCTTACTTTTCTTAATATCTATAAAAAATTTCCTGTCCACAAGTGTTCCAGTTCCTCCTTATACTCCTCACATCACAAAAGATATAAAAAAATCCTCAGTTTACCAATATATATTTTGGTTACTGATTATAACTTAAGTTTTTCATCTTTCAACTTTCTTTTAGCTTTCTGGAAGTAATATTCACAGTTTTTTTTTCAATATTAATTCTGTGGCTGGATATAATATTCTCCTTATTCTACCCACTTCACTCTTCATTGTCTTGTGTAGTTCTTCTTAAGTTTTTTTTTTGGTTTGTTTTATTTAATCCATCTGATCATCATTTCTTATGGTGCAATATAATTTCATCACAATCACATACCACTGTTTCGCCATTCCCCAAATGATGAGCATCTTCATAATTTGTAATTCCTTGCCACTACAAAGAGAGATGTTATAAATATTTTTGAACATATGAATTATTTTCCTCTTTCCCTGACTTACTAAAGTAACAGTGTCTAAGTGTAGACACAGTTTTATAATACTCTGGGTGGGATTTCAAATTGCTTTCCAAAATGGTTGGATTATTTCATAGCGCCACCAAAAATGCATTAGTGTCCCCATTTTTCCACATTCCTTCCAACATTTGTCCCTTTGTCTTTTTGTCATTTTACCCAGTTGGATGGGTGTGAAACCATATCTCTGAGTTGTTTTGGTTTGTATTTCTTTAATCAGTAATGATTTGGAGCATTTTTTCATAAATCTATGAGTGACTTTGATTTCTTCATCTGAACATTTTCTCTTCATATCTTGTGCTCAGTTTATATTTGGGGAATGACTCTTATTCTTATAAATGAGAAAATGTTCTTCATATATTTTAGATCTAAAACCTCTTTGCCATGTATCTATAATTCCCCCCCCCCCAATTTTCAGCTTTTCTTCTAACCTTGGAAGCATTTATTTATACAAAAACTTTTCAATTTAATGTACTCAAAATTATCCATTTTGTATTTCATAATGTTCACATCTCTTATTGATTCATAAATTCTTCCCTCCGTAAGTCTCAGAATTAGTATATTTCCTATTATTCTAATTTATTTATGGTATTTCCTTTTATGTCTAGATCATGTGCTTATTTTTATCTTATCTGAGTGAATGGTGTAAGATATTCATCTATATCTCTAAGCTTTAAAACTTTAAGGAAAACAAGATTTCCAACAAGTGGAATATGCCAAGGAAATATATTCTAAGTATAAAAGGATTGTCTAGATCAGAGTAAGAGTCATAGGAGAAGGCAATGAATATCTATAAGGCAATTTTCTCCTAGTTTTGTGTAATCATAAATTGCATGGAAAAAAGAAAAGGGAAATGTGTCCAGAAAGACAAATTGAAACTAGAATAGAAAGTTCCTTGAACACTAGGCCTAGAATTTTATATTTCATCCTATAGGCAATGTAAATCCACTGAAGTTTTGTTTTTGTTTTTGTTTTTTTTTCAAACCCTTGTACTTCGGTGTATTGTCTCATAGGTGAGAGATTGGTAAGGGTGGGCAATGGGGGTCAAGTGACTTGCCCAGGGTCACACAGCTGGGAAGTGGCTGAGGCCAGGTTTGAACCTAGGACCTCCCGTCTCTAGGCCTGGCTCTCACTCCACTGAGCTACCCAGCTGCCCCCCCACTGAAGTTTTTTGATCAGCACATTAACTTCATCAAATATTTGCAATAGGAAGGTTTTTATGGGATTCATTTGTTGATTTAATTCAAGAAATGAGCTGTTTATTTATTTTAGTGAAAAAGTTTAAAAATCTTTAAGATGGCTTGAGTAAGAATTAAGGAGAGCCACAAACAAGATTGTGGTGTTGTGAGTATATTGAGGATTGTGGTAGATGTGAGGAAGGCCTAAAGAATTATGGAATTTAAATGGATAGGACATGGTAACTGTGGTTTGTGGATATAGATTGTGAATGAGAGGAAAACAAATCAAAAAGTTTTCAAGTTGTGAGGATAATAGCATATCAACGTAAATAGAATTCAAGTAGGAGTAAAGTTTCATAATCACTTACAAGCATGATAAATGATTATTGAGATGTAATAAATCAGAAATATTGCTATGATGACACCGTGTGATGTAATGGAAAGAATACTGAACAAGGAAACACAAGGTCTTCGTCTAAGCCCAGGTTTGTAGCTATCCTTTCACATGACTGAACAAACTTCACCTTGTATCTCTAAATTCCAATTTTATTATCTGTAATATAGGAAAATAGTATATGATCTGATTGCCTTCTATGGCTATTGTGAGTGTAATCTTCATAAAAACCTGAGTATCTTTGTCACAATGTTCACTCTTATTTGTGTCAGGCTTATGAGTATTTATCCATCTCAGGTTTCCAGGAGTACATTCTCAGGGTTTGCGGCGCTTCATTATTGTTATTGGCTCAAAGCACTTATCTAATATGATTTTAATTAACACTAATTATTAATTATATTAAATATTATTAATGGTATATTTAATTTTCCTCATAAGAATTAATAAAATATCAATTAACCTTTACCAAAGGATATTTACTGAAAAATTATTCCAAGAAAAAGAAATACAAAAACAATTTTCAAAGTTGGGACACTCTCTCCTCTATGTTATTTTTGTCATTGGGGAGAGGGAGATCAAATTCAAAGGAGTTTCTGCAAACAATTTCCCTCACCAAGTCCAAATTTTAATGTTACATATCTCATCAATGAATCACTATTGGTTCTCCTTAGTGACATTTTGGTCACTTCTATGCTGGGCCAAGCAGGATGATTAGGAATTTGTTCCTTAATAGGCCTGATTGTCCATAAAATCTATAGTGGACTGCAGTTCTCAAATCTCTGGCAACCTGCTCTTCTGATCTTTTATGCTCAGAGCATCTCTCTATTCTAATACTCCACAAAAGAGCAGGAAAAAATAGACACAACAGAGACAGATGCAATAGCAGGATCATGTGTTCATGTGCAATATGGCTGCAATCCTGATAGAGAGATAAAGGCCCAGGTCTCTCTTCCCCATGCAGAATCTCACAACATTCCTCACTTGAACTCAATCAGTCAGGAAAAGATAACCACGTAATTTCATTAGTGACCATTGTAAGCATTCTCATTTTTAGCTCATTCATCAATAAAATACTATATATTCTTCACATGGTAGGCATATATTCTCTGAATTCCATGTAGCTAATATATGATCAGAGAATGTTTTGCATGCTTGTAGGCACTGGGTTCAGTCCAAAGAGTTGAAGTGACTTTCCTGGTGTCTCATAATTATTTAGTGACAGTCAAGTCTAGAGTTAATTTGGAATCATGTAAAAAAAGTTCCTAAACAGTTTAAGTCACTATGTATATTAAAGGGGTTTTAAATACTTTCCCTACCTAGACAGATTTCTGATTCTCTAGATAGCTTCTCAAATCATTCTGTTCTCTTATATCTTTGTTACTTTTCCATTATTCTAAAGCCTCTATAATGAAAAGTATTTTATTCTATAAACCTTGAAAGGTGAGCAGAATATTGTATTGAACTGAATATGGCAGAGTAAAGATCAGGACACAGCTGAACTCTATCAACATTCCTCTCCAAACAAGTTTAAAATGAGACTTCAAATCAAACTTTGGAGGAGAAAAGAGAAGAATATCTCTCTCTCTCTCTCTCTCTCTCTCTCTCTCACACACACACACACACACACACACACACACACACACACACACACACATATTCAATTGGGTGTATAAATCTATCTTACCTAACAGAGAAATAGGAGAGGAAAGAGCTAAGAGATATGGGTGGGAGGTGATAAAATGGAGGACAGATTAAAGGAGGCTGTAGTCAGAACAAAACAGACTTCTGAGGAGGGACAGAATCAAAAAGAGAAAGAAGGATAAAGAGAAGAAAAGAGAGGGAAATACACAGCAGTCCTAACTATGAATGTAAATGGGATGAGCTTACCCATAAAATGAAGCTGATACCAGAATGGATTAGATACCAGAATGCAAAAATATGTTTTATACAAAAGAAACACTTGAAAAAGAAAGACACACAGAATTATATTAAAAAGCTATAACGAGGGGGCAGCTGGGTAGCTCAATGGAGTGAGAGTCAGGCCTAGAGACAGGAGGTCCTAGGTTCAAACCCGGCCTCAGCCACTTCCCAGCTGTGTGACCCTGGGCAAGTCACTTGACCCCCATTGCCCACCCTTACCAATCTTCCACCTATGAGACAATACACCGAAGTACAAGGGTTAAAAAAAAAAAAAAAGCTATAACGATATATTATGCTTCAGCTGAAGTAAACAGAGGCAGAGTAGTAATTATCATCTTAGACAAAGCAAAAGCAAAAATATACCTAATTCAAAGAGATAAATAGGGAAACTAAATTCAACTAAATGGTACTATAGACAATGAATTAATATTTTAAAATACATCAAATTTCTCAGATGAAGACCTCATTTCTAAAATATATAGGGAACCGAGTCAAATTTATTAAAAAAAAAAAAAGCTATTTTTTCTCATGGCCAAATGGTAAATGGATATAAATAGGAAATTTTCAGAAAAAAATTAGTTATTCATACTCATGAAAAAGTCCTCTAAGTCACTAATGATTAGAGAAAGGAAATTTGAAATAACTCTGAGATACCAACCACATCTATCAGAAATGACAAATGACAAATGCTAGAGGGAATGAGAGAAAATAGGTACATTAATGAACTCGTGGTGGAGTAGTGAATTGATTCGACCATTCTCGAGAACAAACTCAAAGGTCGTTGATTCCACAATATCACAAGTAGGTCTGTACCCCAAAGGGCCTATAGAGGCCTTCTGACTTACAATGATACCTAAGGGTTTATACCCTTCACAGAATAAAAGAAATTTCAGGTAACTAAAAGAGAAATCTCTTTTTCCATTGGATCATCAACATGGACTACTACTAAGCATAGTAGCAAAAGAAAAATTCAGATTTTTGATGCTTCTCATAGAGATTTTTCCTTTGCTCTTTTTTTCAAAATTTCAGGGTCACAAAATAGGTCCTCAGGAAATTTGCTATTTATAAAATTTATTAGCGATTTAGTCATGCTGTCCCTTTCTCCACTTCTCCTTAACAGAAATTATACTACTGATTCTCCATGATTGGAGTTAAGAACTTGGGATCCAGATACTTCTACCACCACTACCTCTTTCATAATAGAGGCCTTGTCATAGAGTACCATTCTCTTCTTGGTCTTTGTGATGAAGATAATCTACTACTACATTACCCTGCCACCTCTTTGACTATGGGTTTGAGAATCCAAGACACTAATATATATATAATTCTTCTGCTCTGAATCTGACATCAGTGGTTTCCAGTTAAAGGATGAATTCATTGGTTTCCCTTCTCACCATTCTCTGAAGATCAATTTCTGACTTTGTTCTCTGTATTCACTCTCATTGTCTACGCAGGTATTGATATAGGTCTCTTCAAAATAGTCTATATTCCTTTCCTTATGGGTACAATACAAAGAGATGCTTCATAATCACAAAGCTTAAACCAGTCATATTGTACCTACTGTTGTGAGGAAGACTATTTAGTTATTAGTTAGGAGACCTAACAGGAAGGGCTGGAGAATTCCAAATGGAATGGGGAAGGAGGAAATGTGCTTGCTCTCTGAGATGGACTCCATGGTGGTTGGGACAAGCTGTAACTGACCCTGGAAGACTTCAGAGCTAGTGGAGTTGTACCCTGATTCCCTGGGATCCTGGAGAGCAGTGAAGGTTGACAGTAGAAAACATCAACCCTGCAAGGTAACACTGAGTAGGGAAGTGGCCTGTGATCTGGTGGACAGCTTGCAGACTTCACTCCTTACCTGGCTACTTTGGATCATCAGTTCTGGAGGAGTTGGTTCCTGGCATCCTGAAAACATCCCTGGAATAGTTGTGAGATCCCAAGTTCAAGCCCTCTTCCCCAGGACTGGAGTCAAAAAAGGGTAAGATCCCTAGCCAACCTGGCTTCTGCCAGGCTTTTGGCTAAGGACCTGAGGAAGAGGGCTTGAACTTGGGATCTCACAACTATTCCAGGGATGTTTTCAGGATACCAGGAACCAACTCCTCCAGAACTGATGATCCAAAGTAGCCAGGTAGGGAGTGAAGTCTGCAAACTGTCCACCAGATCACAGGCCACTTTCCTACTCAGTGTTACCTTGCAGGGTTGATGTTTTCTACTGTCAACCTTCACTGCTCTCCAGGATCCCAGGGAATCAGGGTACAACTCCACTAGCTCTGAAGTCTTCCAGGGTCAGTTACAGCTTGTCCCAACCACCATGGAGTCCATCTCAGAGAGCAAGCACACTTCCTCCTTCCCCATTCCATTTGGAATTCTCCAGCCCTTCCTGTTAGGTCTCCTAACTAATAACTAAATAATCTTCCTCACAACACTACACAGGATCCCTCATCTTCAATGAGGGAGTATTCCTTAATTTTCAGTGAGGAATAAATCAATTGATAATGACCCAGGTCTGGGAGATATGACTATTCCTCTCAAGAAATTGCCAAAAAGATGCCTTCATCTTCTATAAAACAGATGTAATCAGAACAATAAACAATGGTCCCATCATGATAACATCATCAAGCTGATATAGCTAAAATCATGATCAACCTTCCCTTATTATCAGAGGAAATGAGTGCTAGGATAGGCAGGCAAATGTGACAGTGGCAGGAGAAATGGAAAAATGAGGAAAATATAATTTGGAACTTGGTGTGGCAGATCTCTGATCCTGGGGAACTCTTGAATTATCAGGGATCAAAAGCATTAGGAAGCCTAGTATTTCAATCCAAGAGTTAGAGATTAGTTTCAGAAATCAGTGGAATAAAGCATGAGGATGAATATTAATGTGTCCTGGGGAGAGGTAAGAATTCCAGGGAAGCTGCCTAAAAGCAGCAAGATCTAAGGCCCTGGACTATATACTTTACAAAGTCAAACTGGAATGTTACACATTTGTGGTTTGGCTAGTTCCTCACCAAAAGCTGTTCTTTTCTCAGTCTGGTGATTGCCTGTGATGTGGATCAGTGCCCATTAAGTGGGGAGCTGAAATGGCTGCCAATACATTTATCATAAATTATCATACATCTGTCAGGCATGTTCTTTTCCTTCTGTCTTTTTTTTTCCTTTGAATGTGAATTACATGTAACTTGGAACATATTAAGTTTCATCCTACTCATAACTTTTACAGAACTACACTTGGAATCATTAGGGAAGGGAATTAGTGGTGATATAATTAGGTCATATGATTTCAGCTCCTTTGGAGGACTTCCTGAGTAGACATTCCTTTTCTAATTTATAAACCTTTGACTTGTCTGGGACACTGAGAGTTTAATATAATTCCGTTACACAAAAATAAGTTAGGGATAAGGCTTGAAGCCAAGACTTCTTATTCTCAAGGCCGACCTTGCCTATGCTATGCTATCTCTGGGAAGAGCATAAGCTCCATGATGGCAGGGGCTATATCATCTTTTTCTTTGTGTCTCTAGTCTTGAGCACAAGGCTTAGTACATAAAAGCACATAATTTTTAAAAATGCTTATTGATTGATTAAAATCTTATATGGTGAAATGATTGTAGATATTTAGCTGGAAAATACTCTCCAGACCTATAAGCAAAAAAAAAAAAAAAGTTTATAATGGAAAGAATAATCGTATCATCCAACAAACTCATACAGATGAAGAAACTGAGTCCCATAGAAGTTAATTTGCCTTTCCCAGGGTCACACATCTATTAAGTAGCTGAGTCATGATTCACACATCCATTCATCCCAATCCCAAGTCCAGTGCTCTATCCACTATACCACAATATCTCAGACATTATTCCAACCTAGAGAACTGAACTAGGAATCATATATTATGAGATCTGTGTCCTGGCTGTAGTACTAAATAGCCAAATAACTTTGTGCAAGTCACTTAATATTTCTGGGGCTCAGTTTTCTCATCTATAAAATAAAGCTCATCGATAAAATAAATAGATGTTCTCTTCTATAAAATAAAGCCAAAAAAAATCTGTCTTTCACAACTCTGATGTTTTTTGTTTGTTTGTTTTTGTTTTTTTTGCCCTAAACCTTCATGCTCAGGAGATCCTGAGGTCATTATATAGCCCTCTTAAATTAAATGTCTTCAGTGGCTTTTAAAAAACTATACATGGAAAGTAAGTTTGGGTAACAACAACATTCTCCTCAATATTATGATAACAGGATCATAGATTTGGAATTAGAATGAAACTTGAAGGTTATATATTTCGAGTTTTCATTTTATAGATGAGAAAATTGAGGCAACAAAGGGGTATGCTATTTGCTCAAGATCATCCAGGTAAGTAAAAGACAAAGTGAGGATGCAAAACGATGTTCTTTCACCTCCAAATCTAGCTTTCTTTCCACTGTATCTCACTACCTCCTAAGTCTCCTGGGAAGGACATGGCCAGACATGAAAGAAGTAGGCTAGTTGAAATGGCCTCTCAAGGTTACCGGGTTTTCACTGTCCTTTTGGAATGAAGAATTTACTCGACAGTTTTTTTTATAAGGAGAATTCTTTTTCTTCACTGTCATCAGCATTGCACAACCTGTCATATACAGTGGTGCAAGCTGACTTGTTGAAGAGGGAGGAGGAAGGAGAGGAAATCTTAATACACTGGGTAACAGATCAGTAACTTTGTCTTACATTGTCAGCATCCAATTTTCCACTGATGCTCTAACATGTTTTCATGAAGAGTCTTATGCAAATGTAACATTGCTGCTGAAATGTGGCCTTTCTCCTTTTAGCCTCTGGTGTTAATGTAACAGACACTGCAAGTCCTAGCCACCTGAGCCCTGTCACACCTATCTGGTGGAGTTTTTCACTGAAAGCTTACCAACATCGTTTGACCCTTGGACCTAAACACCGTCAATTACTAAGCTTACAGAGGTGGAATATAGAGAGCGAGCAACATCACTGGGCTGTCACATTGTTAACATTATATCACAGGTTGAAAAGCAATTTGTCAAGTGTTTCAACCGTGTTGTCAAGGCTGGGGAGACAACTCTTTATCAGCTTTTAGAGACTCGCTGCTAATGATGAGAATATCCTCCTTGGCTGGTGAGAGAGGCTGCTATCGGATGCCTCTGAATTTTTCTTCTTCATTAACAGCTTTGGACTTAAAAGAAAAGTCGCTGCACCTGCATCAAGGTCAAAGCTTTTATAACCTTAATAAAAACTCAGCCCCAGGAAAAGAATAGTGTGAGAATAATAAAGAATCTGACTTGAGAAAAAAAAAAGAAAGAAAAACGTAGCCTGATTGCCACTCTAGGCTATCCCAGCTGAGGGACCACGAAAGAGAGAATCCGTTATGTTAACAGTGAATGGTAATCTAGACTTTGTAGTACTAGTCACATAAACACATGCACAGAGGGAACTAAAAGAATCAAAGCAAAGGGACAGAGATTGTCTCTCCTTTTTTCCTTTTTGCAAATTTTATCATGACAATTTACGTTTTACAGTAAAAATCAAGGTTGACAACAGCTCTCAACAAGGAGTTTGTTTCTCAGCAGAGCAAGGTTAATTTAGCAGCTTGGAAGTTTCAACTTCAAAACAATTAAAGAGTCAAGGGATTTTCTAGTTACGGTAATTATATTCATGTTGGGGACTGGTGTGCTAGCAGGGTTTTGAAGTGGGAAATGAGTGCCAGATGTTCAACAGCACTCTGGGTGACGGTGAGCAGAATATCACTTCCCACACATACCTGACTATAAGGAGTTATGTTTCTATACTATGCAGCCTCATGTGAATCTCATCATTGATTCAGCTAAGTTAAGGATATGTAGGAGAAGAGTGTGAGTGTGTGTGTGTGTGTGTGTGTGTGTGTGTTTAGGAGGTGGGGGGCATTGTTGCAGTGATCTGATCTAAAAAAAGTACTTTCTAAATTATCTATCTGTCCACCTAGACACAGCACCCACCAAGTATGTATATCATTTAAATGTAGTGAATACATACATGTGCCTTGTCTTAGCTTCAAGCCGTGGGATGAGATGGGATAGTGGGAGAAAGAATATCTTGTTGTGAACCTAGATAACATGATCAGTAGATCCTTTTTATAGAAAGTGAGTTTGGAGGCAGCAACATGACTCAGTGGATAGAGGACCAGGCCTAGAGACTGGAGGTTCTGCATCCCAATATGACCTCTGACACGTCCCAACTGTTTGACCTTAATATTGCCTAGCCTGTATTGCTCTTCAACCTTGGAACTGATTCTTAGTATTGATTCTAAGACAGAAGGTAAGGTTTTTAAAAATGTCCCTATTAGAAGTTGTAAGAGCAAATCTGAAATCAGAGTTTGGGGCAACATAATATATCAAAAGATGTAGGAAAGCTGACCAAGGTTATCAATGAGATCTGAAGCATACATAAAAGTCTGTGGTGGGAACACAAAGCATATAGACTACTAATAAGTATCCAAATATCTAAAGCAAATAAGATGACACAAACAGAAGCATAATGGAGTCAGAAAGTCAGTTGGCCTGACAGCTTCACTATTTGCTCACTGTGTGACCTTGGACAAGTTATAATCTCTGAGCCTTAGTTTCTTCATGTATAGATTAATATTAATAAGTTATCTGCCCCATGGATTTATTGTGTGGATCAAATAAGATAATATATGGAAAGCCCTCTGCAACTGTAAACTGACATATCAATGTGTTATCATTGTTACTATTATAATAAAAAATTATCATTATTGACAAAATATTGATTATTAATATTTAAATAATACTTGAAGAGATCCAAGAATACCAGACAGCATAGGTGGGAGTTAAACTTGAATACTGGAACAAAATTTGGAGCTTGATTTTCAAGTAAGCATGAAGAATCAAATTAAGAATGTAATTTAGATAGTATCATTATCGTCCAAACTTAACAAAAAAATGGCTGTTATTTTTCTTACCCATTATATCCAATTAATCACCGTATTCCATTACACCTTTTCTCTCTACACCAGTAAGGTTATAATACTAGTTCAGATTCTTTCTTTCTTTTAGTTACCTTTTACCTTTAGTTTGCCACGTTGTTTCTTCCTACCAGATGATTCTTTGACTTTTATTTTCTTGCCTCTCTAATCCATCCTTGTCTGCTCACATTCTAAATGCACCCTTTTGTTCTGACCAAAACTTTTCCCAAGATTCCCAAATGCTTCAATATAGAATTCTGATCTTGACACTTAAGGCCCTCTATAACCTGATACAAGTCACTTTTTCTAGTTTTCTCTCATATTACTCCTCTTCTCTTGCCAACCTGATCATTTGTAGTGAAGGAGGCTACTCAGCATCTTTTGCTGTTATCTCATGCTAGCTAATTTTCATAATTTTGTTCACTAAAAGCTTAGAATGGGTTTCTCCTTTCTCTATTTCATTAACTATTGAAATAAATTTCTTCCTTTCTTCTCTCTCACCCTTGTTTCTTCCTCTTACCACATCTTTTCCTTCTATAACATACAAAAAAAAAATCCTAAGGTAGAATTATTAATGGATTTCAACACTTTTCTGAGTTAATGAATTATATAGTTGAACAAATTTTTATTTCTGTATTATAAATAATTTTGATATATTTGCCATCATTAACGTAGGTTGGATATTTATCAAGTAGGGACTTTTTTCCTCCTTTGATCAATTCCCAGTAACTTCAGGTTTAATAACTTCTACGAAGTGGAGAGTGATGCCATTAAAGGCATCATCATTAACCCTAGGTGTTATAAAATGACCCTGAGGCTCTAGAATCTGACTACTAGCAGGTATATCTTACAAATCTAAGCAATTTCAATGATAGTGAATATCACAGGAAGTATAATGGTAATATGTAGAAAGGGATTATGTATCCTTATTATAATCTTGACTAAGTCCCAAATTGCTGGAAGCCAGCTAGCAGTTTCCAGTTGTCTTGAGAAGTGTGATGGTTTAGCCGAAATGGAGGAAGAGAGAGTTGGAGACACAGTGGATTTCCAGAAGCTGTTCTCCCAGACTTCCTGTGAATCTTTATTTTTATACTTTCCTTTCACAGTCACACAAATGCTGGGAAAATTTACATTTCAATCCCAAAACATAGAAGAACTCAAGGTTATACTGGTTAAGCTGGCACACCTAATAAATTTCTACAAAATCCTACATATAGATTACACTGAGACTACACATGCCTCAAGACTACCAAAACTCTACTTTATCTAAGTTTTATTTTTATAAAAAGAACCTTCAACATATTTCAAAAGTTGATTAGAGCATGAGAAGCCCCAAATTCAGGGAACGTGGGAAAGTAGTAAAGTGTGAGATGTAGCATCCATGATCCTGAGAGGGGTTAAAGCTGCATCCCAGAATTCCATAGTGCCCCCAAGAAATCCAAGAGAGGGAGTAGTTAAGGACAGTGGGAGACCTGGTATAAAAGCCAGGTTACCCCTCTTGCAGGGGCTCTTGGTATACACTCTGTGTAGGTTCATGGGCTGAGGCATTCAGTCTCTGACAGCCAGGGGCTGCTTTACTTTCATAACTAAGCTCAAGATAGACCTTCAAGCAAGATCCACTATCTACCTTCAGTTTGGCTGTATAGGATTTAGAGGAAGATTATTTAGGAGTTTAGATAAGAATCCAGCCATTCAATACACATTTTCCTCCCACCCCTGCCCCCAGGCAATGTGCTTCTAGCCAGCATTTAGCAGTTTCAGTTAGCTTACCTTCCCTCAGCCTTCTTTAAACCAGTTCCCTTCTCCCTGTTCCCTGAAACTATTAAATCCTTTATTCTTTGGATATTGAGCCTGTATCCAGTTACCTTGGGCCATACTCACCATCTCTCACTTCACTAAGCCAAGTTCTCCATCCAGGCTGAAGCTGATGCTCTCTCAGTCCTAAGAGCCTGTGGTCTGATCAGAAGAAGACCAAGCTTCATTTATTCCTATTCTGTGGGGTAATAATTTATATAAAGAAAGTTAATATCTCAAGGGGTTTAGTCCCTAACCATTTACCATCTTGGCCCAGAATTTACCAAGCTTGAATATCCCCCATAGCCAGCTCTGAGGGTATTCTGCTAACTGTTTCCAACTGCTTCCAGTGTGGGGGAGGAAGAGAAGAACTCTACTCACTCCTGCCCCTCCCCTTCAGTTAAGCTTGCCTGCTTCTCCTCTGATCTGGGACCTGAAGAAACCATTGCTATTCTGACCCAAATCCAACATAGAATGTTTTGGTTTCATAGGGTTAAATTCAGCATGAGAAAACAAGTGAGAGTGTATTATGTTTTGATTTGCCATGCTGTGTCCTTCCTACTCTCAAGGTAGAGAGAAAGGAAAAAATTAAAGCAGCTTCAAGGGTATGAACTATTAACTCATTAAATGCTGGTTTATTATGGAGTATTAAGGGGAATTCTATAATGGGAGTTCTATAAATGGATCTCTACAAAGAAATTTTATATCTATACTGAAAACTTGAGGCTATCCTAAAAATATAGATTATAGTAATTTTAATAATAAAAAAATGTTGGTCAGAAGAGTCACACAGAGGGGTCTGATTGGGTATCCATCCATTCTGTGACCTGATTTTCAGACAATAGGGATCAATGTAAGGTTCTGCTGTCTACATTGACTAGATGGACACTGATGGAGACCTTTATTTCTCTGAGTGGTTCCCAGCACCAAGTCTTTGTTCAGAAGAAAAGAATGGGTGAAAACAAATTTAAAAAACCACTTTGTGCTGAAGTAATTCTCCAAGTCTTCTCCAATCTCTCATTGTTTTTCTGAACTCCTTATAATAGTACTGCTACTCACTTGTTACAGATCATAACTAGTTTTGAATCTATTTGGGCACATCCCTTATCTCTCTTAAGGTACTTTCTGAAATGCAGAGATTGGGTGGTAAATGCCACTTTATCTGTATGTCTTTCAGGAGAAAAGAAAATAAACTTAAGATAAGGCATAGAAGCAGGAGACTGAGAGGAAAGGGAAAATAAGATCCTATGAAATTATTGCAAGTAACTAGATGGGAAATAAACAAAGTTTCCATTCCCCAACCCACAGAAATAATATTTAAAGCAAGGCTTCACACCCCAGAGGCATAAATAGACTAATAATAAAGGGTTTAAAACCCATTTTGAACATTCAGACTCTTAGGAATATGAAGAGTTGAGATTCTAGCTAGAGCTGGGTTGGTGAATCAGCAAAGTAGACTAATTGAGTTCTGGAGAATTTACTGTGTATGTACCTCACAAGCAGTTTCAAAGCTCCACACTAAATAGATATAATTCCAAACTTGTAACCTAAAAAGATTAATATTGTTCTCTTTGACCACCCTTATGTTCCATCTTGACAGCTGTCAATCACCCTTCACAGATGGGTTTTAGAAATATTTCAATATATTTGTTTGTAAATATACCTTTACATAATCAGAAATAACTCCATGAGCACATTTATTCATTTTATTCAAAAGCATTAATTAAGCAAGTACTGTATAATGTGATACAAAGCTTAGGAAAAGTACTAGAATGGTTAGTGTAGTAAGAAGAATAAATTGTTATAACACTCCCATGAATAATGTCAAAGTTAATTGGATAATGGTTCTGAAAAGGAGGAAGAAGTAGAGAAGCTAGGATGCTAGGAAGTTGTGATAAAAAGTATGATTGGAAGGGTGGAATAGTAGGCCAAGTGATGAGGAAATGAAAGGGATAAGAACACTGGATCATAGATTTAGAGCTGAAAATTGTTTAGAAGTCAATAGACTCAATGCCCTTATTCTACAGATGAGGATATGTGAAACCCTGGAGAGGTTATTAACTTGCTCAGGGCTCTAATAAACTTTTGGAGAAAATTCCCATTTGGAACTAGAAGTACCTGGAATCTGTTGCTTGTTTATTTCACTATGGAAGAAATAGCCTTCCAGGGCCTTCTTTCACTCACTATTTTTTTTTTGTTCATTCTAGCTTGTTGCATCTTAATTATTTAGCATCCCTGAGAGCATTGGGTGTGGGAAAGATTCAGGAAAGGATCAGGTACATTAATGCTCCATTCCAAAACATTTTCTCTCCAGAAGTCTTTAAGAAACTCATGAATATTTCATTGTTCTTCATCAGTGCCAGGAAGATATACCATTAGTTGGGAAACCAGATGCTACTGGATGTCTTTCCCTCTCTGAGTTACTTAAACCCAGTGTGTGTCCCCTTAGAGATCACTTCATTGTGGGTCAATGTTTATTAAGTGATACCAGAGATGTAGGGCACATACTGGAACAGGCAAGTTACTGAAATAGGAAGCATGGTATGTGCCCCTCCCATTTTTAATGTTTCAACCCTATTTTCAAATTGTGTTAGCATCCTCAAACAAACTTAAAGAAGATATAAAGATTCTAATTTCTCACTGATGTAAGATGAAAAATTGCAGAAGAAGGAAGGACCCAGAAAATATTTTTTGGGTCTGGATTATGATTTCATTGGAACAAGGAACTCCTTGTGAGAAAGCTTCTACAAATGCAGATCATTAAATTTTTTGCAACATGGAGTTTTAGAAAATTGCCTAGAATACTGAGAGGTTGATTGATGTGTTGTCAAGGGTCACACTGTCAATGTTTATTAGAATCAGGTCTTGAACTTGTATCATTTTGACATCGTCTGTGTCTTCGTCTATTATACTATAAAGCCTCAAGTGAATCGGTTCTTCATAACTTGGGGCAGTTTTATCAAATAAACATAACAGAAGTGATGACATTTGAATTGTATATTTTCTGAAACATACTATGCCCAGAAAGATCCAAGAGGATTGAATTGTTAATGTAAGATTTCCCTCCTGTTCTTTCACACTCTTCTCTATATGTTCTAGGGCCATATGATTGGGGACATAAGGAAGAGATGCTCTACTCAAATATAACTAAACTGGAAGCCAATTTTTAAAATAGAAACAGACAAAATTTTAGAGATCAAAAATCATACAAGGTCTGTTCTGGGGATATAGAAAAGTTCAGTAATAATAATAGTAATATAATAAATATTTGCATAACTGTGGCAGGGTCGTGTAGCAGGTTGCATACCAAGTGTGGAGTCCAAAAGATCTAGGGTTAAATCCTCTTCTTGGCACTTGGCTGGAGAACCTTACCTTTCTGTCAGGTCATATCCAAACTGAATCTCTTTTGGTGGAGGTAATCTCTTATACTGACACCATTAATTAGTCCAGCACATAATCACTTAATAAACTTTAACCCTCAGTGAAATGTCCTCTTAGGTAACAATGCTGGGTCTAAGTAACTCAGGGGAAAAAAAGAAATCTTTAGTAGCATCTGGTTCCCCAACTAATGATATATCTTCCTGGCACTGATCAAGAGCAATGAAATATTCATGAGTGTTTTAAAGGCTTCTGGAAAGAAATAAAGCACTTTCAAATTATATAAAGTGTCTCAAAAATTTATGATCTAGGCTGGGAAAATGTTATTTCCATTTTACAGATGAAGAAATTGAGACTTAGGATGAAGTGACCTGCTTATGTACTTACAAATAGAGGTGGGAGAATTGAGATTTGATCAGATCATCTTTAACCAAAGAACTTGTTAAATGTTTTGAGAAACAATCCATTCCATATAGAGCATATAATAATGTTGTGCAGGAAAATATGAATTCAGTGATGGACTGACTAGATATATGTAATCCAAGAATAAGCCTAGCTATATTTGGTGATGAACAAGTTGTTGACAAGGTGATGAATTTTGTGGTTATGGCAATTGGTAAAAATCAACTAAGGTATAAGGTTTCCATGTGCACTAGTGAAAGGAATAACCATACCTATAACATTTTAGTTTCCTTGAATTATTCAAATAATCAAGAAAGAGCAACTCCCTCCCTTACCCAAAAATTACTTTGATGGAATTCAATCTTGTATATAAGTACTGAAAATCAATACTGACAAATTAAACTCTGAAATATCATTAGAAACAGTTAATTACATTTTCCTTGAATTTTTTAACATATAAAATATTTCAATACCAGCAAATTGCCATTCAAAATATAGAATTATTTAATGTCTTGGCAGCAATGGATTGCAAAGCTATTTAGTTTCTTATGAGAATTTTTTTCTCTCATGAAATAAAGGGTTTTTTTTTTCTTCCCATCTCTCTGAAAAGGGCAGGTTATCTATTCCAATTTCCTAAAAGAAAAGATAATAACAATTTTTAATTGAACTTGATCTTCTACTGCACCAGGTTGGGAGTATTTTAAAGATCAGATGCCCAGGGCCAGTAGGCTACTATAATCCTTTTAAAAACAGAAAGAAAGTTGGATTAATTAGGAGTTACCTAGGCTGTCCAAGATCAAGATGTAGACCAACAGGTTGCTGGGAATTCCAATCTAGAATCAAAAGATTACAACATGGGTCACAGTTAAAGCTAAGTTATTAACACTGCATGAATCATATTTGGGACACAAGGGCAGAGGAGGACTGGACCAAACAAGAAATTGCTTCTACATAGACAAATCTAATCATTTCTTTTTGAAGGGATTACAAACCTGGCACTCTACTAAGTCAATGTTTTAACCTAATCACTTCCAACTCCCATGCTGTGCTTAGACAAATTCTTACCATGGCTAAACCATTTGCATTCTCCTGATATTTTCCACTCTGATATTTGGATTACACAGCTACTTGTTTTCTGTTTTAGTTCCTGGGTTTGTTGTTGTTGTTGTTGTTGTTGTTGTTGTTGTTGTTTTGATCTCTGACAACAGAATCCCTCTTTGCCATAATTTAACTCTTGGCAAATTAACAAAATTTGCTTAATACTGATAAGTTTCTCTTGAAAACAAACATATGGAACAATCTTTTTTATCTTTAATCTTTTTGAGTATATACCCACCTATAAAAATCCTCCATGTGTTTATAGTTTTTTTTTTCTTTTAGCATAATTTGAACTAGTCTTCTAGAATGGTGGAAAAGTCCACAGTTTAACTACCAACAAATTAATGTTCCTGTCTTTGTATAATCCCTTCAATATTGACTATTTCTTAGTCATTTTTGTTAACTTGTTGAGTTTGGACTAACCCTTGTATTATTTTAGTCAAGAGCATGACTATAGGCAGAGAAGGTAGCTAACTGCAGGATATAACCTTGAAGATAATGGAAAATTTCCACTGCCCTTCCAAATACCTTGTCTAACTCTTCACTGAGGCTTGAGCTAACAGCCTTAGATTTCTAAGTCTTAAGACCTAGATCTTAATGAAAAAAAAAGTTCACTATGAGGGATAATACTCAGGATGACTGAAAGATATGAGAGGAAATTTTGGTAGGAGGGAAAAGAGAAAGAATAACACTTGGTATCTTAGAGTAGGGGTTGATTAAGTATGAAAAGAAGACATAGAAAAAATTACAGGGGTTAAAGGAAGAATGAGACATGAAAGAACTTTTTGTTTATCAAAACTTTCAAGAAATATTATTCTCTACCATTTCACTACCCTATTTTTAATTCTCACATTTAATTGACAATGGAATGTCATCAGCATGATGAAAAGAGTATTGTGCTATGTTAGGGGACCTGAATATACATCTCAGTTCTAGTCACTTTTACTAATTCTGTGACCTTAGGCAAAACTATGAGGCTTGTTTTCTTATCTGTTAAAGATAGATACTAATAGTTACATGATTCTATTTTCTTTTTTTATAAACCCTTACTCTCTGCCACCATATCTTGGTTCCAGAAGACTGGTAAGGGCTAGGCAATTGGGGTTAAGTGGTTGCTCAGAGTCGCACAACTAGGAGGTGTCTGAGGCCAAATTTGAACTCAGGACCTCCCATCTCTAGGCCTGGCTATCTAACTTCTGAGCCACTTCACTGCCTCATGCATGATTTCTTAATACTTTTATGTTTTTGGGCCACTGCAAAAAATTTCTAAAACTATTTCACTCTTCCAAATCATTTTCCTACACTTTTTCTCCTCACAACAATTTGACATTAGGAAAATGATTGTTTTCAGAGTATCTTCCAACACTAAACAAGAACAGAAATGAATGATAAGATGTGTTCTGTGTCCTGAATAAATATCCATATACAGACACTCACCAGAAATGATCAACTTAATCAAAGAAGCACATGACCCTCTTATCCTTCCCCTCTGCAGCTTCCCAATCTTCCTATCACAGACACAGAAAATGGATATGAGGAAGAGGTTTGAGAAATTTTTCCCCTTGGTGTGCTAGGAAATGACCATCCCTTATCAAAGAGGAGGAAGAACATAATAGTATTTTAATTAAACTAATGAATATGAAGATCACACTGCAACCTGATGGAATCATACAAGAGAAGTTTGTGTGAAGAGACATATTTTCTGTTGTTCCCAAAGCATTCTTTCTCTTTCAAATGAACAAACACCAACCACTTAAAATAGAGATGTAAAAGTCTTCTTAAAGTCTAATGAAGTATCTGGTTTGGCAGTCAGAGGAATGAGCACAAGGCCTGCCCTGGGGATCTACTTGTGTGACTGCCAAAACCTAACACTTTTATTATAGAATGACTACCTCAATAGATCACCTATCCTTTCTCTATGACTTTGTAGAGCTGATATTAAGGTACTCTAGGAGGGTAACTGTCAATCAGTTTATGATATCGATTGATAAACTCTTATGTTCAGGACTCTGTGCCAGGTTGTGTGAGGATATTCAATTGAAATAAAACAAAACAAAAGAAATAAATAATTATCCTTAGGTAGTTTAGAGTCTAATCAAATAGGTGACAAATATATCCAATGGCTTGATGACATGGAAAAATCCTCTAACTAGAAGAAAGCTAACTTCTCCCTCCTATGTTAAACTAGCACTTTGTACTGCTCTTTTTACTGCAGTGTATTAAAGAGCACTGGATCTGTTTCCAGGAAGACACTAGTGCAAATATGGCCTTAGACATTTAAAAAATATATAATCCACCAAACCTCTGCCTGCCTCAGTTCTTTCATCCCTCAAATAGGAGTTATAAAAGCATCTACCTCCCAGAATTTCTGTGAGGATAAAATGTGATAATATTTGCATAGCAGTTCATGAAGTGTAAAGTGCCAGATAAATTATACTAAAATAATTTGAATGCATATATTACTAGTCTTTAAATTCCTGAAGGCAGGAACTCTGTTATTCTTCTTTGTATCTGAAAGCATATGTTTAGGGTCTTCTAAGTAGGAATTGCATACAGTGATGTTAATTTTAATCCTACCTAATCTTATTCCATATAGTTAATGATCACATATAGTCAGAGGGAAAGATATGTATGTCTGTGTACATATACAACAATATATATACAAAATAATTCTATTCCAACGTGTCTACACACATACTATCTTTTTCTATATAACTATATATGCAGATAGATAGATAGATAGATAGATAGATAGATAGATAGATAAAACTCTCTAACTCTCTATATAACTATTATGTATAAAGATTGGGATTCTGGTCATGCCTCTTAAATTAACTTGTTACAATGACCTTCAATTTGTCAATGAACCTTGATTTACCTCTTCTTTATCTTTTAAATGGAGATTGTGATATCTACTTTATTAGAATGTTATGAGGCACAGACAAAATATGATACATGAAATTGTTTAGAAAGGATGATATGATACAACAAATTTATTAGAAATAAGATTCATGTAAAAGATAAAAATAAAGTAAGAAAAACATATAGAAATAAACATTTACAATAAATTAAAATTGTATAAGCATAAGAAATAAAAGAGTTATCTGGAGCCTAGGATCCAGAGCTAGTATCAAGCTATTGTCTATGGCCATGATGGTGAACCTATGGTACATGTGTCAAAGATGACACTCAGAGACCTCTCTGTGGGCACTGTAATAAGGGAATTTAGGCAGATGTAATAAGGGGATTAGGCTAGGGGTAGTAGCTGGTTGTAATAGGGAATAAGGCAAGGGACTAGAGGTAGGGTGAATAGGCTAGAGGTAGTACAGAAATTAAGGCAGAGGTATGGTTGGAATAGAGGAATAGGCAAGCAAGGGACTAAAGGTAAAGTGAATAAGGAATAAGGCACTGTGGATAGGGGTTTTGTGGATCCCTAAGGTAGTAAAGTGTATAAGGAAGGTTCAATGGTGAAGGTACTAGATTGAGATAGTAGGAGAGGTAAGGGAATGACTGGATTTAGGGAATATAAGCACAGAGGTATAAGGAGTTGTAAAGGATAGGTTGAGATACTTTGGGCAAACAGCTACTGCCTAGGAAACTCAGACTGGGACACAAGTTTGAAGACAGAGACACTAAAGGGATCAGACTGAGCCCCTCAGCTAGGAAGGGCACTGTTACAGACAAAGGTTAGGGCCAGCCAAGAATGGCTTGAAACTAACTAGAGGGCTGCTAGTCAGTTTCTCAGGTTTACAAAGGAAGAGTTCAGAGGAAGTATTAAGATTTCACTTCCTTCAAAATGAACACCTTCAATTCCTCAGAACCCAGAGAGAATGTTATTCCTCTCTCTCTCTTCCTCCTTCTCTTATCAATCAACTAATGAAGTAGCCAAAGGTTTTGATTAAAAGACAAACAGTGTTTATTGATTTCTAGAGTTGATTGGAAGGGATGACAGATACAAGGTAGCCCTAACAGCCGCCTAGAGAAAGCTTCAGGTGGGGGAGGGAGACAGGAACGTGAAACTGAGAAAGGACCTGCCTTTACTCAGCTCAAGTATTTTTGTAATCAATAGGGTTAGGAAAGTTGGATACAATGATTCAATAGATAATTTGTAACAAGGGTAAGCCCTATTTGACTATCTAAATTATCAAGTTTAAAACTAACACTCTGATCTACCCTCCTTTGAAACCTCACAGAAATTCAGGCAGGGAAAATGAAGATGGGGAATAAGTGAGGTTATGGAGATTCAAAGGAAATATTTAAGCTAACAATTTTTAAGAGAAAAGCTACAGAATAAAGGCAAGGTTTCAATCCAAAGAAAGAGCTCAGATTAACCCTGCTCCTCTCCATGAGTACCCAGGGTCAACTGAACTTTCCTCAAGATTCTAAACCCTTCTCAACTGTCAGAAATTCTGCATTAAGGCTTTGCAGGGCTGACATGCACCCTATTTGCACTACAGCACACATGCCTTCACCAGAAATAGATAGTTATTAGAAAAGCAGAGGGATTCAGGTGGAGCTGCTTCCTTCCTCCTCTCCATCTTGACTCCCTGCCCCTCTGCCCAGCAACCCAATGGAAGTGCTTTCTCCCACTCCTTTGCAGAGTGCTCAGGCCACTCCCATCTTTTTTCCCCTTCCTTGTCTTGGGTAAGACAGCAAGGGGGAGGTGCAGTGCTAAGTCTAGGGAGAGCATAGCATAGCATATGATGAAAAAGGTTCGCTTTTACTTGTCTAGGGCAATGTAAAAACTTTCTTAGTAACCAACTTGTATCCCTCAAAGTCACAGAATTGTTTGTTTTTTTACCTACCCTAAATTTCTCTGTTGTAAGATATATCAATACCTTTCCCTTAGTTTCTCTTTTTGAGGTTGGAATCTTCAGTAATCAATTTTTTAATCAATAAAAAATGGGCTTTTATTGCCAAGATCTACTAACCACATTTCCCACATCCTGTATTTTGCAACTGATATTTTAGCTTAAATGTAGGACTTTACATTTATTCTTTTTAAATTTTTTCTTATATTTTGTTTGTTACTATGGTTACTACCTGTTTATCACCTACTTAACCCCTTGCAAACTTAATCTTTTGACTCACCAAAACTCTAATGAAAACAAAACTTATCCTATTATTAAATTCAATGGTATGATTTTTTTTTCTTTTGTCATCATGTTTGACCTATCATACTGGCTTATTTCTCTCCCTTTCCTCACTTTCCATGAAAAGTCACTCTCTCTCTTAGGCTCTTATCATACTTTTATTTTTTTAAATATTTATTTTTTAGAAAAGTTAACATGATTACATGATTCATGCTCTTACTTTCCCCTTCACCCCATAACTTCCCCCCCTCCCATAGCTGTTGCGCATTTCCACTGGTTTTAACATGTGTCATTGATTAAGACTCATTTCCAAATTGTTGATAGTTGCATTGGTGTGGTAGTTTCCAAACTACATCCCCAATCATGTCCACCTCAACCCATGTGTTCAAGCAGTCTCCCCTCTGTTCTTCCTCTGAATGTGGGTAGTGTTCTTTTCCATAAATCCCTCAGAATTGTCCTGGGACACTGCATTACTGCCAGTACAGAAGTCCACCATGTTCTATTTTACCACAGTGTATTGGTCTCTGTGTACAATGTTCTTCTGGCTCTGCTTCTTTTGCTCTGCATCACTTCCTGGAGGTCTTTCCAGTTCACATGAATTCCTCCAGTTTATTAATCCTTTGAGCTTAATAGTATTCCATCACCAGCATACACTACAATTTGTTCACTATTTGACAAAAACTGCTGGGAAATTTGGAAAACAATATGGGAGAGATTAGGCTTAGATCAACATCTCACACCCTACACCAAGATAAATTCAGAATGGGTGAATGACTTGAATATAAAGTGAATGACTTGAATTATATAAATATAAATTAAGTGAACACAGAGTATACATGTCAGATCTCTGGGAAAGGAAAGATTTTAAAACCAAGAAAGAGTTAAAGAAAATTACAAAATGTAAAATAAATGATTTTGATTATATTAAACTAAAAAGCTTTTGCACAAACTAAAACACTGCAGCCAAAATCAGAAGGGAAACAACAAACTGGGAAAAAATCTTTATAACAAAAAACTCTGACAGGGGTCTAATTATTCAAATATACAAGGAGTTTAATCAATTGTATAAAAAATCAAGCCATTCCAAAATTGATAAATGGGCAAGGGACATGAATAGGCAATTTTCAGATAAAGAAATCAAAAGTATCAATAAGCACATGAGAAAGTGTTCTTCTAAGTCTCTAATAATTAGAGAAATGCAAATAAAAACAACTCTGAAGTACCACCTCACACCTAGAAGATTGGCTAAAATGATAGAAGGGGAGAGCAATGAATGTTGGAGGAGATGTGGCAAAATTGGGACATTAATGCACTGCTGGTGGAGTTGTGAATTGATCCAACCATTCTGGATGACAATTTGGAACTATGCTCAAAGTGCTATAAAAGAATGCCTGCCCTTTGATCCAGCCATACCATTGTTGGGTTTGTACCCCAAAGAGATCATAGATAAACAGACCTGTACAAAAATATTTATAGCTGAGCTTTTTGTGGTGGCAAAAAACTGGAAAATGAGGACATGTCCTTCAATTGGGGAATGACTGAATAAATTGTGGTATATACCGGTGATGGATTACCATACCTTTTTGAGATCTTCTTTATTTCCTCTTTCAAACACTTAATTGTGGATGTCCACATAGACTATGTCCTAATTCTTTTACTCTTTTTTTTTTACAGTTTCTCCTTTAATGTTCTTACCTACTTCCATCCAATTATCCCTAAAATGTCTATCTTCAACCTCAATTTCTCCAAAGATCCTCATTCTTCTATGACCAGCTACTAGCTGGATATATCCCTGATGATGTCTTACCAGTGATTTAAGCACAATACGTCCAAGTGGTAATTATTTTCCTGAAAAATATTTCTTCTTCCTAACTTTATAGTTGTTGGTGGTGGTTTTTTAAAATGGCTGAATAATCCCCTTAACTATCTAGGTCTACATCTTCAATTTCAATTGACTCTTTCTTTTCACTCATCCCTATCATCCAATCAACTTATAACAATAGTTACATGATTTATATGGTTTGCAAAATGCTTTATGTGTGTTATCTCATTTTATTCTCACAATAATTAACTATTATAAATATTCCAAATTGAAACATGGAAGAAAATAGAATTGAAATAGGAATAGGGTAATCCTGACTTAGGTCAGAGGTCTGGAAGATAGAAGAATTTGACAGAAAAGAAAGATAAAAATTCCTTCTGGATACTTGGAGCCATGATATAAACTCTTAATGAAAAGCAAAATGTTTGAGCCTCTGGGCATAAAAGCACTCTGGTCCTCTGAAAAATGATGAAATGAATCCACATGTATTTTCAAGTGATTGATCAATTATCATAGAAAGAAGAGATAGTGTTTGGTAAATCTCTGCTGAAGAATAAGCTAAAAATTGTCCAAATTGATAAGTACTTCTCGCTTCTAGTGATTTACACGGACACAAATGACAATTCCAGAAGGAATTTAGAAAATATTTCTAGATGCTTAAAAGTCTTATTTAAGAAACTGAAGAACATATGGGCACAGATAGTATTTTAATCATGGGCACCAATGGAAAGCATGAGTGTTCAAAAAGAGAGACATAAGAAGGGAACATCTGCCTAAAAAGAGAATGTCTGAGAATTTCAAGTTCATAGCTTATCAATATTTAACATATATACATTAAATGGTATAGTCCCAAGAAGAAATTATATCAGCTTAAAGAGGAAATAGAGAATTAAACTATATTAGAGGGGAAATTCAAACTTCCCCTCTCAAAAATAGATAAATCTAATGAAAAAAGGAACAAGAAAGAAGTAAATGAAGTGAAGGAAATTTTAGAAAAGTTACATTTAATAGATCTCTAGAGAAAATTGAAGGGGATAAAAAGGAATATACCTTCTTTTTAGTAGCATATGGTATGTACATAAAATTGATTATTTACTAGGGTATAAACATTTCACAACCAAATACAGAAAAATAGAAATAATAAATGCATCCTTTACAGCTAATAGAACAATAAAATTATAATCAATAAGGGTTCATGGAAAGAAATTTAAAAATAATTGGAAATTAATTAAAATTAATTCTATAAAAGGAGTAGGTCATAGAACAAATTATAGAAATAATAATTTCATTTAAGAGAATGACAATGACAGGACAATATTGATGGGATACAGGAAAGGCAGTACTTAGGGGAAAATGCATATCTCTGAATGCTTATATCAATAAAATAGAGAAAAAGCAGAATAATGAATTGGGCATGCAACTAAAATAATAGAGAAAGAATAAATAAAAAATTACCAATTAAAGACTAAATTGGAAATCTTAAAATCAAAGGAGAAATTAATAAAATTTAAAGTAAAAGAGCTTTGGAACTAATAAATAAGTGTAGGGTTGGTTATTAAAAAATAAAATAGAGCATTGGCTAATTTGATTTAAAAAAAAGGAAAGAGGAAAATCAAATTACCATATACAAATGAAAATGGTGAATTCACCATGAGTGAAGAGTAAATTAAAGTGATCATTAGAAGCTATTTTGCCCAATTATATGACAATAAATCTGACAATCTAGATGAACCAGATGGATATTTACAAAAACACAAATTTCCCAGATTTACAAAAGAGGAAACAGGATACCTAGATAATCCCATCTCAAGAAAAGAAATTGAATAAGCCATGAAATAACTCCCTAAGAAAAAATCCAAAGGGCTAAATGTATTCAGAAGTGAATTCTATCAAATATTTAAAATACAATGAGTCCCAATACTACTTAAATAATTTTGCAAAATACCTAATTCTTTTTATGAAATAAATATAGTACTAATACCTACCCCAGGAGAAGCAAAATCAGATACATAAAATTACAGACCAATTTCTTTAATTAATATTGATACAAAAATCTTAAATGAAAACCTAGCAAAGAGACTATAGCAATAAATCATTAGGGTCTTTCACTATTAATCACTCAAATAATCAGAGAGGCCATGATAAAATGCACACAAATATGGCTTTATTGCATATTGTGCAAAGGACAGGGATATTGTGCTTAAGTTAGAGGCCCAAAGATAAAAATGAATTGCCTAATTTATAGGAAACTAAAACAATGCCCTACACCTGAGCAAAAGAGTACCAATAAAAAGTTTATGTGAAAGACTAGGAAGGGGAAAGGATGAGGGAAGCTGTATCCAATTAAGCTAATGATTTAACCTTAACCTCTACTTGGAGTTTCTACTGTTAGCTAGAAATACCTTGAGAATAATAAACTAATTTTCACTCCATACAAAATGACAAGTAGGATCTGCCTAAAACCATTAGCAAATATGTTCTGCAATGGGAATAAGTTAGAAGCCTTCCTGATAATATCAGGAATGAAGCAAGGATGCTAATTATCACCACCATTTTTTAATATTGTACCAGAAAATGCTAGCATCAGCAACAGGAGAAGAATAAGAAATTGAGGGAGCTAAACTAAACTATTACTAGGAAACTAAACTATTACTCTTTGTGGATGATATCATGATATGCTTAGAGAATCCTAGAATCAACTAAACAACTAGCTGGAATAATTAATAACTTTAGCAAAGATGCAGGATATAAAATAAACCCTTTTATTATTTATTATATAAAATATTATTATTATTTATTGTATAAAATAAAATAAAAATAAAGATGTCTACAGTATTTCTCTATATTACCAACAAAGTCCAGAAGCAAGAAATGGAAAGAGAAATCCCATTTAAAATAACTCTAAACAATATAAAATACTTGGGAATCTACTTGCCAAGAAAAACACATGAATTATAGCAAAAAAATTACAAAACACCATTCTCACAAATATGTGGGTAGGCAAACCTAATATAATAAAAATAATAATTCTAGCCAAGTTAATTTACTTATTCAGTGTCATGTCAATCAAATTACCAAAAAATTATTTTATAGAACTAGAAAAATAATGATAAAATTCATATTGGAAGAATGAAAGATCAAGAATATCAAGGGAATTAATGGGAAAAATTGTGAAGTATGGTGGCCTAGTAGTATCAGATCTGAAACTGTTCTATAAAGCAGTAATCATTAAAATAATTTTCTCCTAGAGGTTCCGGGTTAAGATGGCGGCAGAGTAAGAAGCAGCTCTTAACCTCTCCTGACCAAAACACACAAAACTCCTCAAGGGGACATAAAAACAAGTCCAGAGGAATGGAGGAACCCCACAACAGGGCACAGAGTGGAAGGTATGTGGAATCGAGGCATTTCCATGCTATAAAGGGGTGAAACAGCTCTCACTAAATCGTGGGTTGAGCAACCACCCCACCCCGAGCCCCTCCACACACAACACCTATAGCACCAAAGCCAACTAAAAAATAGTAGAGCAAGTTTGGGGCACCCATCGAGTCATTGGCAACTCTGGGGCCTGTTCCTGAAAGCAGCAAGATTTAGGACCCCAAAAAGCTAACGAATTTGAGAGTGGGAGCAGGGCGCCGAGAATGGATGCAGGGCGCAGAGCTCTGGCACAGAGCTCCAGCTGAGAGCGCAGGCACGAGAGGAGGCCTAGGTGGAGGCAGACACAGCCACAAGCTAAAGCTTTGAAACCTTGAGTGGGAACCAGTGCAGACTGGTATATGACTGTGGAAGCAGCGCCCTGACACTTGTAAAGAAACCTCTGGCAGACGATCAAGTAAGGGGGTCCACCGGGGGGCTTGACTGAGGACAGACCGTGACCGTGAGGATAAACCTGAGAAGCTGCTGGGCTAACAATGGCCACCCAGTCTCAGGAAGTTCAGAAGAGAAAGATTAACAACAAGAAAAAGAAGTCTTTAACACTCGACAACTTTTACACAGAGAAAATCCAGACAACTGAGCAAACAGAAGAGGAGAACAAATAAGCATCCGGACCCTCCTCAAATAAGGAAAACTCCTCACAAGCTATGGAAGAGTTCAACTGAGATTTTGAGGAAAATGGAAGAAATCTGGCAAGAAAATAACTGTTTAAAAGGTAGAGTCTTGCAATTGGAAAGTGAGACTCAGAAACCAAATGAAATGATAAGCAAATTGAACACCAGAAATGACAAGATTGAAAAGGAATACCAGAAGATTATGGCCGAAAACCAGAAGATTATGGCCGAAAACCAGAAGATTACAGCCAAAAACCAGAAGATTACAGCCGAAAATCAAAAGATCATAGCCGAAAACCGAAAGATTATAGCCGAAAATCAATCCCTAAAGGCTAGAATTGAGCAAGTAGAAGCTAATGATCTCTCAAGACAACAAGAACAAATAAAACAAAGTCAAAAGACTGAAAAAATAGAAGGAAACATGAAATATCTCAATGAGAGAGTGACAGACCAAGAAAACCGGTCTAGAAGAGACAATTTGAGAATAATTGGTCTACCAGAAAAACTAGAAATTAATAGAAACCTGTACTCCAAACTAACAGAAATAATTCAGCAAAATTGCCCTGAAGTCCTACAACAAGAGGGCAATATAGACATTGAAAGGATTCATAGAACACCTGCGACATTCGATCAAGAAAAGAAAACACCCAGAAATATAATTGCCAAATTCAAGAGTTTCCAAACAAAAGAAAGAATCTTACAAGAAGCCAGAAAGAAACAATTCAAATATCAAGGAGCACCAATCAGGATCACACAGCATCTGGCAGCCTCCACGCTAAAAGATCTCAAGGCTTGGAATACGATATTCAGAAAGACAAGAGAGCTGGGCCTGCAACCACGGATCAACTACCCATCAAAATTGACTATATATTTCCAGAGGAAAGTATGGGCATTCAACAAAATTGAAGAATTCAGGTATTTGCACAGAAAAGACCAGGGCTAAATGGAAAGTTTGATATCCAACCACAAAAATCGAGAGAAACATGAAAAGGTAAATAAGATACAGAGGGGAAAGAAAGAAAACTTATAATTTTGAAATTTGACTTTTTAAGGGCCTCAGTGAGATCTAATTATCTGTATTCCTATGTAGAGAAATGTTATGTATAATTCTCTGTAGTGAACTCTATTCACTATTATAATATTCACTATTATAGTAATCAGAAGAATAATTCACAGGGTGAGGGTGGAACACTAAATAATCTAAGATGACATGGGGGATGAAAAAGAGGGGGTGAATAGCAGGGGACACCAAGAGAAACTTGAGTGAATAAGAAAATAGGATATTCTATTACACACAAAGAGAGCATGGGAGGGAGAGGGGACAAATACTATTATAAGAAGGAGAGGAAGAGAGCATTAAGAGGTAATAATCAAACCTTACTCTTAGTGTAATCAACCCGGAGAGGGAAGAGTAGATATACTATCCATTGGGACATAAAACTCTTATCTAACCCTTCTGAGAAAGTTAGAAGGGATCAACCAAGGGGAGCAGGGAAGTGGGGAGGTCAAAAAAAGGGAGGGGAGAAGAGGGAGGGAATTCATAAGGCCTTTAAAAACAAAAAGAGGGGGAAAAATAAGGGAGGGGGTTGAAAGGGAAGTTAATCAAGGGAGGGGATAAGGAATAGCGGCTCAATAGCAAACCACTGATTTAAAAAGAAAAAGTATAAGAAAAAAGGGGGTAGGAAGAGGGGAGGATTCGAAAATGTTAGCAAATGCACAACTGATGATTATAACTCTGAATGTGAATGGGATGAACTCGCTCATAAAGCAAAGCAAATAGCAGAGTGGATTAGAAACCAAAATCCCACCATATGTTGTCTACAAGAAACACATATAAGGCGGGTGGACATACACAAGTTTAAGGTTCAGGGTTTGAGCAAAATCTTTTGGGCGTCAAATGAGAAAAAGAAGGCAGGAGTGGCTATTATGATTTCTGACAAAGCCAAAGTAAAAATAGATATGATTAAAAAAGACAGGGAAGGTCATTACATCCTGATTAAAGGCAGTATAAACAATGAGGAAATAACACTGCTCAATAT
>NC_058130.1:412045469-412046222 GCF_016433145.1 Gracilinanus agilis
CTGATTAAAGGCAGTATAAACAATGAGGAAATAACACTGCTCAATATGTATGCACCAAGTGGCATAGCACCCAAATTCATAAAGGAGAAACTGGCAGAGCCCAAGGAGGAAATAGATAGTAAAACCATACTAGTGGGAGATCTAAATATTCCTCTGTCAGATCTAGATAAATAAAACTGAAAAATAAATAAGAAAGAGGTAAGAGAGGTGAATGAAGTCCTAGAAAAATTAGATTTAATTGACATGTGGAAAAAAATAAATAGGGACAAAAAGGAATACACCTTCTTTTCAGCTGCACATGGCACATTCACAAAGATTGACCATGTTATAGGGCATAGAATGATTGCAAACAAATGCAAAAGAGCAGAAATAATAAATGTAACCTTCTCAGATCATAATGCAATAAAATAATAATTAGTAAGGGCACTTGGACAGGAAAATAAAAAACTAATTGGAAATTAAATAATATGATTCTTCAAAACCAATTTGTCAAAGAAGGAATCATAGAAACAATCAACAATTTCATTGAAGAAAATGACAATGATGAGACATCCTACCAAACTATGTGGGATGCAGCCAAGGCAGTACTCAGGGGGAAATTTATATCCTTGAGTGCATATATTAACAAATTAAAGGGGGCAGAGATCAATGAATTGGGCATGCAACTCAAAAAATTGGAAAGCGAGCAAATTAAAAATCCCCAGATGAAAACTAAATTATAAATACTAAAAATTAAGGGAGAAATTAATAAAA